>NC_063256.1:7272727-7575757 GCF_019578655.1 Ricinus communis | reverse complement strand
GTTCCAAACGAAGATAATCTGTATTCCAAACTGCTCTTCTCTTCTTCTTTCTTTTTCTTTTTATTCTGACCATCAATGGGTTCTATGCTTGCTACCACCCAAATGATTGCTTTAGTCGCCCCCTTCGTCTTCGTGATGGAACTGGTAGCAAACTATAAACTGGAAGACCCTATACAGCAGCGCTTTTGCCCTTTTTGAGGTTATTTATTATTCTGTAGAAACTAAAGTAGCGAATATAATGTGTTTCATTTCAACTCGTGCCCTAATAGCCAACCTTACCAATAATTGTATTCAATTAGACAGAAAGTTGTTAGGTGGTTAGGAAAGAGTAAACCCTTAATTATATGTTTTTAACAGATAAAATTAAAGGAAAAAAAGAAAAAAGAAAATCAACGATATGATGACTGCTCAAAGGCATATAATGATTAGAAAAAACCAAAATCAGTACATGAAAGTTAAAAGTTAAAAGTTAAGGACATTTGACAAGAATGAAGATGACATCGCACTAGACCCATTTTTACCTCCCACTTGAAGCAAAGCTTCCTTCTTTTCTTTTCTGTTGAAACATCATCATTGCACTTTCAATCGTATTTGCCAAAAAGATTCTACTAAGCAGTGTTTAACAGTAATACCGTAATGACTGAGAGAGAAAGCTAAGGTTATCCTTATTAAAGTCTGTCAATAAATATGCAAATTATCCCGCGCTAGGTGTGCAAGAGAATATAAAAGTCATATTATTAGTTAAACCCAAATTAAAATTGATTTAATGACTAATTCACACTCTTTTCATTTATAATCTTTCAGCTTAGAAAGCATGAAATAATGTTCCATGTAACAACATTACATCTGACAGATTCTTGTTGATGCAAAATGTTTTTGATGTGAAACCAAAATGGAACACATTCTTCGTATAATTATGATCGGGTTGTCATTTCACTTCCGAATCCCTACGGAATGGAAATTTGTATTGTGAATAATCGGGTCCAATATATTGTTTTCAGCAGAAATAGATGAGGACTTTGGAATTCTCTTCAATTACCAACATTATGATGCCTCCCGACTCTGAGCACTGCTATGATTTCTATTACATCATCTCTAATTACTAATTACTGTAACACTTCTACATGTGTTGTCCTTTTCAGTTTGTAATAATAGACGCATGTGCATTTTAACGAATAACATTTTAAAGATTTTTGCTGAAGATAATAAAGCTTAGAGCAACTGCAGTTCAAGTTTCAGCAGCAATATCTAATATCAGATGCTGAAGCAACACATGTTTTAGTGAATAACTGGTTTCATTCAAGGTAACCTAGATTTCATCTATTTTCAATCCTCAAATTTGGGGAGGGGCTGATCCTACTGCAGCTTGTTCCAAAGCAAGCAAAATGAACCCTAACAGTTTAACGAGAATCAAGAAGTATCTGTTCCATATTTTATCTGTTCTTTTTTTTTTTTTAAAGAATTCTTCTTAGTTTATCTTCTTCTTTTTTTCTATTTCTCTTTTTGATTTTTTTACTTTGGGCTGCAATTATATCACGAATGACATTCATATACAAATATTTTATATTTTAAAGTTGAATTATTGAGATATATTTAAATTAATAAATATATATTAATAGTCTATCCATATTTATATAAATAATAAGGTACACTTATACTATCAAAGAATCTTCCCTGATATTATTAATGGTTAAAAGGCAAAAAAAAAAAAAAAAAAAAACTGTCAAGAAACCACAATGAAAGCAGACTCTGTAACTTGTTCTCTTTCAGAATCTGAGCACAGAAATTTAGAAAAGTAAGTAAAAAAGGAAAAGCAAAAAGAAAGAAGGAACACTTGTAATATTAAACAGATTAAAGAATGATGAGCACTCATATGTACAATAAGAAATAATAGCCATCACACAGTTGCCAACTTTAGCCTTGAGCAGGACAAACAGACTTTTAACGTGCAATATCTGGTTTATAACTGGCTATACTTTCCAGAAAAATTTCGTCACTTAGCTCTGCTGACACTCCAGGTATTCCAATTATTTCAGCTTTCGAAATAAAATTCTAAGAAATTACGACAAGAACACCCTGAATTCTTTAAAATTTATTTAAAGCAGCATATAATAATAAAGCCAAGTCCTACTTATCTCCCACTTTGCATGAGCCAATGGTTTACGAGGTGGAGCTAATGTGACTTGTGGCTACACCTGGCACTCACAACAGCTCTTGCTTTATCTTCTTTGTACGATGGCCAGCATAAAAATGTTTAATACCACTAATCATATCAATGTCTATCCGGAGAAACCAATAAATGCAATACGCAACCTCATTGAAATGGATTTGGCTTACTTTGGACTACACCGCACCTGGATGCCATGCTATGCAACTTGAGTTGAAAACTGAAGTGGAGCTTGGCCAATTGAAACACCACCTGCTGATGTGGCTGTATATTTCAACAGCATAAACCACAGGAAATTTACTGAAACGTGACAGCATATAAATTATCTTATGTTATAGCCAACAGAATGTACTAGATGTTTAAAGATAAAGTATATCCTACTGTCGTAATTAATAATGCTAAATATTGCAAGATTGGATTATGGAACAGTCTTAACACATTGTTTTCCATTGAAATTAACAAAATGTATTCTTCCTCATAAAGTAAGAGCAGAAGCAGACATGAGGAATCAAAAGTAAAAAGGATAAAACAGAAAACGTTCAGCGAATACCTTAGAGATCCTGTTAGCTTTATATGCCAGAGCTTTGTCAGCTATCTCACACCAAGAGACATTAGATTTGCATATATTCACTGAACTGCACAGAATCTGCAAGATCAGTCTAAACTGCAACATCTTGCAAGATCAGGTTGATGAACATTTATTCAGAGTTCTGATAGGGAAGAATTCTTTACTTTGAACCTCGAGAAATTAGGGTTGTTTAGCTGTGGAGAATATTTTTCATTTTCAATTTTCAGTTTTCTTTTACATTTCTATGTTTTCCCAACTTTTTATTTACCATCTAAGAAAATCAAAATTTAAGATAGGAGCTACTAAGAAAAGATATGTATTAGTTTGGAAAATTATGGTAACTAAACATGAGACTCTATTTTTCAGTTTTCTTAGAAGAATCAGCTTCAGTTAACACAACTAAACAGGTCCATCCTCATAATACAGCAATTTTATGTTTTTATGGGTCATTTGATTAGGAAAATATATGAAAAATTAAACTTCTTTCACACGTAAGACACTTGCTTCAATTTCTAACATTTAATTTCAACATTTAATCCATCAATACCTTTCACTTTGGTTTTCAAACAGAAAGAAAGTCTTTCCCAATATGCTCTCTGAAAAATATATATATATATTCATTGAATCTGTGTGCACGTTCTAAAAATAACTCAAGAAATAGAGATATTGGCTCGACGTACAAATGCTTGAGCTTAAATACACTGAAAAATATCAAGCACTGACAGTTTGAAAAGAAAATATTATCATGTCCCATTAACTGTTTTGCCTACAATAACTCCAATTATGATGAAATTCAGAGCCGTGAAGGCCCTATCTTGAAAGCCAGAATTTCATTCCATGTCAAGGGCCTAGTAACCTGGAATAATACCTTCCGAAATTGTACTTCCAGCTCCTCCAACGAGCTAGTGTTATTAATAACAATGTCTGCTGTAGATCGTTTTTAATCCAAAACCATCTGAGAATGTATCCTATTTCTGGCATCCTCCTCACAGCTGTTGTCTCTAGCCATGAGTCGCCGAAAAACTGTGTTTCAGTATCAACCCATACAACAATAATGGGCTTTGTCCAATTATCCATCTTGTCCTCGAATAGCAAAGGGGTACCGAGAACCTTTACCTTACATCCTCCCAACCACAACTTCAATATTTCATAAGAGATACCGGAGGAAATATAAGGAGCCAATAGCCTGCAAGTATAGAATATCAAAATTTGAAGTTCAGCCATAAAATTAAGTTTATTTCTCCAAATCTAGTAAGCATCAAAGAATTAACTCACATGCTTCCGTGAAGCCATGCAATTGCAATTTCAGCCATTAACCATACTCCAGAAAAGAACATCGCTCTTTTTGAATAGCCTTTAAAAGCATGATTCGAAGTTATATAGTATTACTCACTCGCGGAGTTTAACAAATTTATTTTGCATTCCTTACAGCGAAAATGCTATCTGCATAAAATAGTTGTTTCTGATCAAACAACAATACCGGTTAATTAAATTTGGCGTTTTGCAGGATCAGAAAACACAAATTGACCAAGTTTTGCCCTATTAATTCTCTATTAGCTTGTAAGATGCCCTCTCCAAACGTTGCTACAACCTTGTTGTAACCACCGATATCTTTCTTTAGAACATCCTGCAAACAGTACAAGTATGAATCAATAGGCAAATTCTATGAACGCAGGCCGCAGCAACATCATTATGCACTGGCATTACCAAAAAGGAGCCAGGTCAAGTTACTTAATGGCCCAAGCCTACCATAGGCTAAAGGGATTGGAACTATTTTAAGGAATTGAATTGATGCGGTATGCATATCATGCGAGTAATAATCACAGAAATGAATAATGTAAAATAGAATAAATAAATAAGAGCTTACACGACCGACAACATCGTCGTGAGAATTTGAAAAGATTAGGTACCGTACTATTTCCTGAAGTTATGCCGCCGGCCGCCGGTCAATCTTACTATCTTATTCTTTCTTTTGCAGGTAATATTCTTATTGGTACTAAAATTTTGATCTATATTTTCAATTGGTATTAATGTTTTAATTTTTTTTAACTAAAATTTTAATTTTTATTGTAGACGATAGTACTCAATGGAAATCTGTCAATTTCTGATGACATGGAGGGCAGAACTCCACCTCAGTATTCTACTTATGTTCACGTCACGCTTGATTTTGATAAATTTTCCTGTTGGTATCAAAGTTTTGTGATAGATTATAAATAGTTATACTTATTGTGTTTAATTCCCTTAAAGTTTGATTGGATAATGTGTTTATTTATAGAAATTGTGTTTTTTCTGATCTAGATGATGAAATATCAAGGATTGAGTGAAATTCAGCCTAAAGACATGTTTTAACGCATCACTTATCAGAAACCAAGTCTTTTGGAGAAAGAGAAAAAATTTAGATAAAAGATCTTTCAATAAGGCGTGACCACACCGTAGAATCTGTGAGCTGCTGGAATTTGCAGAAGAGAATTTTGAATTTTCAAGATAAATTCGCGGTGGACCCACTTTTATATAATTTCTTTTATTTTTGAAGTGCTGGATAAAGAGAACTTACTCCCATTTATTTAGGATTTTAATTTGTTTAGACTACTCTTTATCTTATCCTTCCTTATAGAGATAAGATCATATAGAAAGTTTATTTCTTTTTTATAAGGATTATCCTATTAGGGTTTATGTTTGACTTCCTATATAAGGAGGCTAGTTTTACCAAGTAGAGAGGGACTGAGTACTTTGAGATTATTATTATTTTTCTTCTATTCTTTTCTTGTGAATTTTTATTCCACCATGTGTGGCTAAGTTCTTAGTTTTTGATTCAAGAGTGAATAAATTCCAATTGTGATTATGTGATGCTTTGTGCTTAATAGAATTTTTTTTTAATTCAAATATTCTTTATTTTTTTTATTATTTATGAAATTTTGATATTGATTGAACTGACGACTCAACTTTGATATTGATTTTTCTATTGCTAAACTTTGAGTTTGTGATCCGTAATTGTCATGAACGATTGACACAAGTAGCAAGGAGCTGGCTCATGTATGTGTGATTGCAGCCTTTTCTAATTACATAGCTTACATGATAGGCCCTAGGGAAATAAAGGAACAAGGTTAATTCAATTGCAGCTATCTCAATTAATTATTGTTGGTTTAGTTATTCTCATTATTCTTAATGCTATTATTGAGTTGATATAGAACGCTATCGTGCCCAGTTGACTAATGGTAAGTTTTGATTTGGATGCTGGGTTTGAGTCAATTATATTAGGAGAATTTACACTTGTTGGGGCTTTTCCGAATAAGTAGACTAAGTACTTGAATAGAAAAATTAAGATTTAAGTCTATGATCATGATTACAATTGGATGGAATTAGCACTCTTGAATTGGAAATTTGTTAAAATTGATGTTTATTTACTTTAATATTCAGGCTTCATTATTTTCTATTTATTTATAATTTTGATTTAAACATTCAAAATCCCCCCGTTTTTATTTTACTTTGAGAAGCTATCCACATTGGTTCCCTTGGGATTTGACCTGGTTTCACTATTTCTACAAGTTAGTTTAGGAAAATCAGTAATTTATTTTGAAGGGCTTTACAATTTGACCAAGTTTTGCCCTATCAATTCTATATTAGCTTGTAAGATGCCCTCTCCAAACGCTGCTACAACCTTGTTGTAACTACCGCTATCTTTCTTTAGCTACTTCTGCAGCTATAGGTTTGCATTTTTACCCAATATGGGAAGCGGCGTCTGTTGATGAATGGTTATACAATGGCGGTCCTTATGAGCTAATTGTTCTACACATCCTGCAAACAGTACAAGTATGAATCAATAGGCAAAAGGGACTAGAACTATTTTAAGGAATTGAATTGATGCAGTATGCATATCATGCGACTAATAATCACAAAAATGAAGAATATAAAATAGAATAAATAAATAAGAGCTTACATGAGCGACAACATCGTCGTGGGAATTTGAAAAGATTAGATACCGTACTATTCCCTGAAGTTATGCCGCCGATCAATTCTACTATCTCATTCTTTCTTTTGCGTATGTTCATGTCACACTTGATTTTGATAAATTTTTCTGTTGGTACCAAAGTTTTGTCACTTATGTTTAAATAGTATTAAATTTTTAATTTGTTTCTTTTTGATACCAAACTCATTATTTTTGTTTCAATTGATGGTAGTTGATGGAGACACTTATAAAAGCAAATTTCCATGTTAGTTAAGCACTCTCCAATACTTGACAGTTCACCGAAACCATAAATATACTCAATGCATAAACCTGCTCCTAGAAATTTGAAATTCTAGATCTTTATGACCACCCAAGCATGAAAATAACTAGCACATCTCCTGTAAACACCCACCTAAAATACCAATGAAACACTACTGCTTATAACCCTTAAACATTATTCTTTAAACCCTTACTTAAAACAAAGCATGTTGTTGTTATCTTACGCTTTTGGTGACATCAGTATTCATTAGGATTTCGATACCTTTTCAATGACGTGATAGCTGAAAGTTTATTTGAGCATATGACATTAATTAACATATTAATAAAAAATCACGGGAATCTCATTAGCCACCATCAATTGAAATTGAATTAATGGTTACAGTACTAAAAAAAAATAAATTAAAGAATTCGTACCATTTAGAGATAAATAGCAAAGTTTTAATACCAGCAGAGCAATTTACTTAAAGTTAAGTGCGATATATACGGTGAATACAATGCTGATGTGCAGCTCCGTTCTCCTCCGCACCATAAAAATTTAAAAGATTTTTAATAGGTATCGTCACATGTAACAGAAATTAAAAATTTAATACTAAAAAATATTAAAATATCAATATACCAATTGAAAAGAAAAACTAAAATTTTACTACCAATAACGCTATTTACCCATCTTTTCTTTCATCACTCCGGCATGTAGCTCCATACAAGCTTAATTACTAAAACACTTTTTTCATTTATTTTGATATACGATTAAATTTTCATTACTTCTATATCTAAAGTCATCTTTATTGCTAACCACTAACGATGCGTTTAATAAGTAGTTTAAAAAAGTAAATTTATAATTTTTTTATTTTATGTATATTTATTATAAATTATTTTTATTCAAGTAGTTTTTAAAGAAATAATAATTTATATTTTACTGAAAATAATTTTAAAGTTTAAAATTAATATAAAATTAGGATTATTCTAATTTAAATTTTTAATAGACACACATGTATTAAAGGGAAAAATTCAAAAAGACTACTAGGGATATAACGCTTTTACATTTGAGAAACAAATGTATTTTTTTTATATCAAATGAGTATGTATTTATTTTTTGATAATTTTAACTACATTCAATATTTTTTTATTTTCTAAATTATAAAATTAATAGAGACATTAATTTTTTTATAAAAATAAATATTTTAAATAATTTAATAATTAATTAAATATTGTATGGTCATACTAAATTATTAAAATATTTATTTTTTATTTAAATCAAATTTAAGAAATAATTTTTAAATAATATATTTAAAATGCGATGCCATGTTATAAATCATAATTTAGTTAACATTTGTTTAGACATTATTTAGGTAGAAACAAGATATAGCGGGTGAGGCTGGGCAGCGCATCTGGTATAGTGGTATCATAGTACCCTCCCACGGTACTGACCGGGGTGCGCATTAACCCTTCTTTTTTCTTTTTGATTTTCTTTTTCATCTTTAATTTTATTTTTGGCATTCTTTTTTCTTTTTGATTTTCCTTTTCATCTTTAATTTTATTTTTGGCATTCTTTTTTCTTTTTGATTTTCCTTTTCATCTTTAATTTTATTTTTGGCAACCAGAGCTCCATTTAACAGCACGCAAAGCAATTGTATGGGCGCTGTCGTTGAACTCGCAAATCGCACCACTCCACCACACGCACAAATTACTCGAACCAGTAATGCTACTGATAGCTAACCCCCAGCTCAACGCCATTGCAGTCAGAATCATTCATTTGCTTGACAATTGCATTTCTCATACTCACATTCACCAAATCCAAACCCAACTCATACTCCATAAACTCCATTCTAACACCACTGTTGCTCACCATTTTATCACTGCCTGCCAAAACCTGTCCTTTCTGCAGTCATCTCTCCCTCTCTTCTTTACCCACCTCTCCAATCCCCATGTTTTCACTTGTAATACTCTTATACAGTCCTTTTCCCATTCTCAAATCCCTCATATTTCTTTTTCAATATACGCCCGCATGCACACTAACTCCATTCTTCCTAATAACTACACGTTTCCTTTTCTTCTCAAGTCATTGTCTGACTTTAAGGATCTTACACAGGGTCAATGTGTCCAAGCCCAAGTAATAAAGTTAGGTCATTCATATGATATTTATGTCCAGAACTCTCTGTTGAACCTCTATGCTTCATGTGGCCATATGGGTCATTGTCGGAGTGTGTTTGATGAAATGCCTGAAAGAGATGTAGTGTCATGGACTGTTTTGATTATGGGGTATAGGAATGCTGAGAACTATGGCGATGCGTTGATTGCTTTTGAGCAAATGCAATATGCGGGTATAGTGCCTAATCATGTTACTATGGTGAATGTGTTGGGTGCTTGTGCGCGTTTTGGGGCAATTGAAATGGGTATTTGGATTCATGATTTTATAAGGAGGAGTGGGTGGGAGATAGATGTGATTTTGGGGACTTCTTTGATTGATATGTATGCCAAGTGCGGGAAGATTAATGAGAGTTTGAGTGTGTTCAGAAGCATGAAAGAAAAGAACATTTTTGCTTGGAATGCAGTTATTAAAGGGCTAGCTTTTGCTAAATGTGGGCAGGAGGCTGTTAGGTGGTTTTTTACTATGGAGCAAGAAGGGTTCAAGCCAGATGAAGTCACTTTTGTTAATGTTCTTAGTACCTGCAGCCACTCTGGATTTGTTGATTTGGGCAAACAGCTATTTGGTTTGTTGATTAATGGGAAATATGGATTTTCACCTAATGCAAAGCATTATGCGTGTATGGTCGACCTCTATGCACGATCTGGGTGTCTTGATGAGGCTTTCAAACTCATTAGAGAAATGCCTTTCTCGCCTACAAAGGCTATGTGGGGATCATTGCTCACTGGGTGTAGAGCTAATAAAAACTTGGAGTTGAGTGAATATGTGGCTAAGAAACTTATTGAATTGGAACCGGGGAATAGTGCTTACTATGTTGTTCTGTCTAACTTGTATTCAGAGATGGGAAGATGGACTGATGCTGCAGAAGTGAGGGAATTAATGAAGGATAAGGGACTTAAGAAGGACTTGGGCTGTAGTTCTGTGGAATCTTCATCCCAAGAACATGATATTGAATTATTAACTTGCTGAGTGCCACGCCATTCTATATGCGTTCAAGGAAAGAGTGTATTCTTTTGTTGGATTCAGATATTTGTATTGCTGGATAAAGAAATATCAAGTATTGTGATATTGATGGCTCTAACAAGTACAACTGGTGGAATCCATCGGAATCCATCATTTTTGCGTCCTGTGGTTAATGGGTAATTGACCACTTGTGAAACTTGTAACCGAGGTAACTGATCTAATTATCTAACAAAGTATCATTGGCCTGCAACTGCTTTGAAGATTCTATTGACGCGTGCTTCAAAACTAATTGCCTCTACGATTCTTGAACGTTTCAATGCATATCTTAGTTTAGTTTCTTTTGATGTTTATCGCTGAGTAAACCCTATTTGTTAATCCTTGATAATTAGAGTAAACAATAAGTTTGCTGCCTGGGATTATGGTGATGGAATTGGATTTCTAGAGCATATATTGCACAGTTGGGAACCAAAGATTCACACTGTTTGTTTTTCATGGCATATCAGCTACCCTTGCACTAACATCCGGATGTGTATAAATGTGTTGTGTGGATTCTGTTATTGACTTTGTCATTTCGATTGTATTTTGACCGGCAAGTGTGAGCACTATCTGTTTTTTTTTGTTGGAATAGGTAAAACTACTCTGCAGAAGGAATATGCCAGAAGTAGTATACCTTGTAATTCCTTCACAATTTTCTTAGCTTTTGGCTGCACTAGAACAACGTCATCTAGTGGGTTCAAGAGTTGGAATCAAGATCTATTGGTGATATCAGTCCTCAATAGGTGCAATCCCAACAAAGCATATTTGATGACATTGTCTCGTTGTAAACTGTTCAGAATGAGAAAGGAACCTGGGCAGGTGTGAGTCCAAGTCTTGACTAAAGTTCTTCCAAGTTTTCTATTGAATTAAGTGCCACAAACAACACAGTAAACAAACAGTACAGCTTTTATTTCTGTAAAAGAGAGGATTTTGAGAAACTCAATCTTCGCAAAGCACATTATAAGACAAAAAAGGAAACAGGACGCAACATAATCAATTATTGAAGAGAAATGACCGTACTCCTGTAGGTAGATTAGCAGCCGCCGATTCTCATTTCTGTTGCATAGCAAGAACCTTAGCCCAAGCTGGCCTAGCGGTGATATCAGTCGCCCATGCGCTGACATGGGGGCGTGCATCAATCAATTTCTTGCATTCTGTACCCATTAGCAACTGTAAGTTAGGCAGGTGGTGTAGATCTGCCAAGGTGAAGCAGCCACATGCCAGGTACTTAGATTGAGCCAACCGAGACTCGTAGACATCAAGAACCTTAGTTAGCGTAGCTTCGTTTTCTTGTACTGCTGCTGGATCCGTGGTCAACTTAAAGAACGGCTTATAAACTATTTCCCAGTTCAACTTTGAAGCTGGTTGCTCAAATTGATGAGCCTCTGCCTCCATCCAGACTGATAATATCGCCGTCTTCATGCCTGGGCATAAGAGCTGCGTTCCCTTGTCAGAATATTCATGGGCGAGGTATTGGGTAATGGCCCTAGATTCTGCATACCAAAAGGTTCTAATTAGACATAAAAATACAGAAAATCGATCTTCATATTTCGTCTTAGCGACAAGAGGCATACTGTACCAAAGAGCTTAAGATCTCCATGTTCAAGAACTGGAACTTGACCAAATGGCTGCACAAACCACCACAAAGAATTCATGTTATAGAGGAAAAGAAAGCTCGTATGATCGATATTTGAGGAAGTTGATGCACTTACATTGAGGGAAATAAAAGGCTCCTGCTTGTGCTCTCCTGCTGCCATATTGATATTAACAAACTCAAACTCAGTTTCTTTCTCGTAAAGGCAAGCTAGAACTCGCTGTGTAGCCGTTGAGAGAGGACTTCCATGGACTTTCACGGCTGCCATATTGATGTGCCTTCAACTGTGATGTGATGAAGAAAAAACGAGAGACGTTGCTGTGAAGTGTGAGAACTGAGGAATATAATGCCTATTAGTAGGAGGAGGAAAGAAGACCCTTTCCTCTCCTACAAATGGCCCAATCAAGATAAAGATATAATAATCTTATCTTCATAATTCTTTATTCTTCTTCTCATATAAAAAAGCAGGCGAGGCTAAAAAGTCAAGGAAAATAGAGGTTTGTTCCCATTAAAATATTTAAAAGATTTTTTTTTTTTTAAATTTCATTAGATGGAATTGTACATCTAAGCTAAAATAAGTTACAAATTTTATACAATTAATATCACGGTTGGTTAAAAACAAGATGTTACGATATTAATAAATTAGAATAAAGGTCACAAATTTAAGAGTGAATCATCTAAATTTAAGGAATTAGAGATACAAAATTTGGTTAGATTTTCATGGTAAGGTGATGCCGATGCAATTAATTTAATTTTAACATACGTCGCCGGTGGGTAGCCAAAACCTCTTTTCCGCCATTTGTGGATTCTAAATACAAACCTAAACCTACCAAATTCAACCTCAGTGGTCAAATGCCAGTACACCCAATAATACTAAATAAAATACATAGGCAGGTGGTACTGGTACATCCATATAGCAGGTGGCTGACAATTAAATAAAATTCAATCTCTTCTCTTTTTTTTTTTTTTTTTACTAATTATAAATTAAGAATAAAAATTTTAAATTTACAACTTTATTGAAATTAAAATATATACTTATTATTAGATTAATCCCAATTATACAAATTGAATTTTTTTATGGAATACCGATGGACAACTAATCAAAGGAATATGATAAGTATTATATTAATAAGTTAGTTAATGATATTTTTTAGTAGATAATAAAATAAAATAGAATCTTTAATTTCTTTATTTAATGTGATATCTAATTAAAGTTACGGTTATAACAAATTACATGTGCCATGTTAAGAAAAAAGTATTATGAAAAATGATTGCAAATAATTAGATGGTTATAAATATTTAATTTCCTTTTGCTCTTTTGACTTTTTTTATTATTATTTAAATATTCATCCGTTGGAGTGGGTAGGTGAGACTAATCTTTCAAAGATGGATTCCTGCCCTTATTTCAGAGTCTGAATATTATTAAAAGACTACCCGAATAAAAATAAAAATAAAAATAAAAATAAAAATAAAAATAAAAATAAAAATGAAAATGGAAATGACCAACACATTTTTTAAATTCATTGATTTATTTAATTTTTCGATGTTCCTGTGCACTGACATCACAATCAAACTTTTAAATCCACATTTGTATTGTGTAATATATTATTTGAACGCAATTAAGGCCATAATTTTGTAATTAAGAAAATATTAGCTAGCTCATATACTCTTTCTTTCCAATTAATTTTCTTTTTTCTTTTACCATTATTAATCAATAGTTTCAAGAAAAAAAAGAAAAATTTTAACAGTTTTTTCTCTCTCTTTTTTTTATTTTCTTATTAAAATTTCATTTTTTTATTTATCACGTATCTCTTTTAGATTGATAATAGTCTCTTCTTTTGTTATTAATTACTTTTAATAAATAGATATTAGTATTTGAGGAGTTTTATAGTTATGGATCATGAGAATTTTTTTCTTTTAAATGAGTTTTATAGTTCTCTATTATGAAGTATTGAGTTTTCCTTCTATGAAAATAGTAAAAAAAATAATATCAAATCTAATATTCAAACATTTAAATTCGTTAAAAGACATTTATAAAATCGATATATAAATGTTTAGAAGAAATACCCTTTCATCAACCTTAAACATAATCATCTTTTAGAACACGACAGGAGGAATAGACTATGAAATAAATATTAAAACATTTACGCGGGAAAGTAATGGATTACCAAAGATATGATCAATAAGATTAACCAAAAATATTTAATCTAAAAGGATGCGTCTATCCCACCTAATAACCACTTTAATTGAAACATCCAAACCAACTTTTTTGAAAATTGCTTATAATAAAGCCAAATTCTATTTGTTTTATAATTAAATATTCTAATATCGATTAAAAAAAAAAACACTTACATAGTTGATTATATATAACTCTTCATTTGAAAATTCTTTATTTTTTTAAAATAAATAATTTTTCTTATATATTTTTATCAATGCTTATGAAAGTTTGGTTTCCTTTTGCGTGCTATTCAAATAATATATCTTTCATACATACAAATACGTATGCTTTTGGTTTGGTTAATTGTGCTTTTTTTCCATATAAGATTTTTCATTCTGAATTTTTGGTCTTATTCCTATTCCTATTTCTATTTCTATTTCGGAAAAATAATATTTTTATTATATTTTCTTATCAAATAAAATACGATAATAAAAAGTAGATTTTCTTCTTTTTTTCTTAATCAAATTTAATTATTTTATATTTCAATTTTTTTATTTATTTCTTACTTAATATGCTACTTACTAGTATATATTAGTCATACAAAATAAAATCTCTCTATACTAATATTTTATATAGTTATAAAATATTTTGTTTTCTAATTTAGGCTAGTTATAGATAGAAATAAATTTTCTATTGTAATAAATTATATTTTTTAAAATTATATTTAAAAAAATATTCTCTTATATAATAATATAATAATATATATATATATATACAATTTTTTAAAATTTATATTATGCTATATTAAAAATATCTAAATTGATACTGTTATGCTATTTATTTCTTTATTTTATTGTATTTAATATAATTAATTATATAAACAAAAAGAGATGAACATTTATTATAAAAGTCTACCATCATATCTATCTATATATATATTAATTGGTGAGATTTAATTTTTTTGACACGTGTGGTTAATTTTTGACACATAAATTTTTTATTTTGACATGTGTATTATTTTTGATACATAAAATTCAAGTTTATATATAATTTTATAGTTTTTTTATATTAATTTATTGATTAATAAGTTACATTTCTAATTAAGCACTGACTCTAATCTTAAAAATTAAGAAGGGCATTAGATATAGTTAATTTACTATTATTTTTTAAACTATTATATATTAACATCAAATATTAAAAAATTTATTATTTTGTATTTATCAACTTAATTTTATAATCGAAATAATAATAACAGCCGTATAATACACGTATATACGACTAATAAATATTAATTTATGAGTCCTAAATTTTTTTGATATATATGTTTAATTTTTGACATATAAGATTTTTATTTTGACATGTATTTTCTTTTAACACATGGGATTCAAAGTTATGTATAATTATAGAGTTTTTTTATTAATTTATTGATTCATAATTTATATTCCTAATTAAATATCGACTCTAATCCTAAGAAATAACACATAAATTATATTTTAATTAACTAATAAATAGCTTCATAATCAAATAATAATACTAATTCTATTTTAAAACATAGCATATTAATTATATTTTAATATTACATTAACTAATAAATTAATTTTATAATTAGATAATAACTCTAATTTTAGAAAATAATATCTTAAATTATATTTTTAATATTATATTTAATAATAAATTAATTTTTCAATAACATAATAAAGTTTTAATTCTAGAAAATAGTAATATCAATTATATTAATATATTTTTATATAATATTAGAATTAATTAATAAATAATTTTATATTATTGTATAAATAATAGTTTAAAATTTTAGCAAATTAAGAATATTTAAAAATAGTCCGTTTGTTATTATTTTAAAATTTTTATAAATTAACATTAAATATTAAAAAAATTATTAAATTATATCTATTAACTTGATTTTATAATTAAAATAATAATAACAGTCATATAACGCCCGAATAAACGACTAGTTATATTTAATAAAAAATTTAAAATTCTATAAAATATCATTTCGTCAATAAAATTAATTAAATCAAAAGAAAAATTTTTATACTCAAACATTCATTAAGTTATAAACTCTCCGTCGTCATAAATTTTATTTGATACAAAAGACTATAAATATTTTACTAGTTTATATGGCCAAATAAATGTTACAAATTGATCTATATACAATAATACAGTTTCAAACCATGCATCATTTTCTGTTTCCATCAAATTCCCAAGATTTTGGGATTGATTTTTCAGAATAAATCACGATTCAAACCAAAATTGGATCAAACACATATATGCCGGAAACAAGCAGAATTTCAGGAATGACATGAGGCACCTTACCAAGAACAATCTTCTTCCCATGATAATTAAAAAGAATGGAAAGAACAGAAGTAAATCATGAAACTTAATTTTATTTAATAGTTTCAATATTCAAAGACAATATTAAGTTTCAGAATCAACATTTGCTATCCATAATATTCATCAAAAGCAAGATCTGACGTATTAATTTAAAAAAAAAAAAAAAACTCATGGATCGCAGAGTATGATTAAATGAAAAATGTTGAAACTCTAATTCAATTGATCATTTCTCACCAAAGGTCATACCCTCAGAAGCTTTCTTGAAAGCTGGTCTGGAAGAGATATCTTCCCACCAAGCCTTAACATGAGGACGTTCATTGATAACTGAAGCTGCATGGGTCTTCATTAGATAGTAAGTGTAAGGGAGGTGATGAAGATCCGCCAAGCTGTAGAAATCTCCTGCCAAATACTTGCTGGTGCTAAGCCTGGCTTCGTATATGTCAAGAACCTTTCCTAGCTTCTCTAAGTTGGTCTCGATGATTTCTTGATCTGGTGAAACTCCTTTAAGAGGGTTAACGTAAAGTTGGTACACAATTGGAGCTATCGCTGGATGGTATTGCTGAGATTCTACCTCTGTCCATACCCTCACTGTTGCTGCTTCTTTTAGGTTCTGATGCCTTATTAGATCGTACCCACTTTCCTTGAATTTCTCTGCTATGTATGCTGCGATTGCTCTAGATTCTGATTAAAAAAGAAACAACAATTTTTATTGTTCCAGTCAAGTGATTACAATGAGATCTTTTCGGTTAATTTGATCCTTAATAAGATTTTCTCTTTTTCTGGGGGGGTCAAGAACCAAAAGTTAGATTTACTTATTGCATAAAACTTCAAAGAATAGAATAATAAAACAAGAAATTAGAGCCAGCAAAATAATTAGGCAAATCTCAATCTCACATATGATAGTGAAATATAGAAAATATAGGAGGGAAGAAATGATAGAGAGGTTACCAAATAAAGTCAGATCGCCATCTTCAAGCACTGGAACTTGACCAAAGGGCTGCATGCAAAATACACAGCAGTATAGTTAAATCATATGCACACTTATTCTTGTAATTAGGATAGACTTAAAACTGCAGAATAGACGACTTCTCTGCTATTTCAGGGCATATATATGTACATTCTTGGCAATAAAAGGAGGCTGCTTATGTTCGCCAGCGAAAAGATCAATAGGAACCAGCTCAAAATCTACTCCTTTCTCGCGAAGACATGTTATCACAAGCGAAGTGCAAGTCGACATGGCTACTCCATGCAGCTTCAGAGCCATTTTTCTCTTTTTTCTCTCTGTCTATATCTGTGTTTTACTGTGTGTAGGCGAAACTGATGATACCCTTTGCTCCTTTTATAGTTGTGGATATATAAATTTAGGTTTCTGGAAAAATTATATAATAAAGAGAGAATCTCATAGCAGAACTAAAATTTCATCAGGTGTTCACATGGTCCTATTTCATTACTGGTAAATCCCTGAAAGTGCAGAGTGTAAGATTTCGTTCTTCTCAGTCATTTTCTTACTCAAATTTCATCAGTAGTGCACATGGTCTTTAAATTAACAATTCTATAATTTATTCATTTACAACAATACCAATGCGTACAGAAGATAAAAAATCCAAACGTACTCTCCCATAACCTTATAGTAAATTTGCTCCAGTTATTAAGCTCATGTAAGTCAATCTTCCAATCTGTAAATGACTTCCATTACAGTAATCTTACCCCAGCACAACTTGTACCTAAAAGCTATTTGCATTCACTCTGTTCCTATTTAGCTTTTCATTATTATTAGTTACAAGTACGGTGGCTTACAGTATACAATAATTGGTATTCACTTTCGGCTGAATGAACAAACCTCTCACACTTGTCTGAATATATATATATACAGTTAGGTTCTATTTTCTTACCACTTGCATGGTAATGAGATTCTTAATTTGCAAGAGGTAAGATGATATGCCATGATGTCACCCACATGATCATTCAGGCGCATCATTGACCATTGTCTTCTAAACCACATGGTGATGAAACCAAAAAACTGCCAAACAAGGAAAAAGAAAAGGTTAATTACAGAGAAAAGGGTGGTTCTTCAAGGTTTATGATTCAGTCAAACCACAATTCCCAAGTGCACTCATAATAAAATTGTTAGGTATCACCTTGAGATTTGTATCATTTCACAGAATTTCTAGTAAACAAAGAAAGATTTGAGTTGTTGCCTCTTATTCCTTTTTAGTTTTTCAGTCAAGAATATTAGCTGTGATATTAATGAGAGTCAAATCTATAAGTTGTGCCTCAATTTATATAATGATCAACCCTATGTAATTGTATTTTCTAACTGTAACCATCACCTATTCACCTCAATTTATATAATTATCATAGTAAAAAAGAATATGGATTCCGAGAGAACATACACACTCATAATCAGTGTTCTAGTAAAGAAATGGAAGCTCCAAGCCAAACCACTGCAAGTACAGTCAGCTAGCTAGAGACAAAAATGGAAATGTCATTTCATTTTGTCTTAAACCTAAAATGCCCAAAAGCCAAAGAAGCAAGAATGGAAATCAGAAACCTCGTCTGAAGTTCCAAACACTGTCAAGAAATTTCAGGAGCTGTCCGAGAGTAGAGATGTTTACAATTCATGTGCCCATCGCACACGTCCAGTGCAATAGCACATAATTCGCAGGAGCAATACTATCCCCTGATTTCATCCGAAACCCATATATGAGCTTTTGTTTTGTTTTTTTTTTTTTTTCTTTCTTGCTAATGAATTTAAAAATTATTACTATAAGAGCTCTAAACATACAAGAAGCCCAAACTTCTCAAAAAAGAAATTATTATTATTATTATTATAGATAAAAAAAAAAAAAAAAAAAGAAGCCCAACAATTTTACGCCAATGGTAAAATCGAAAAGCTATCACCATTGCCTTCGTTGTGCGCCACCCAAAAAGGCAGAAATGCAACTCTTCAAACCTTATTTGTGAGCTTGAAATATATAAAATAACTCATAATAATTCTCCCGATCAATATATAAAATGACTCATAATAACTCTCCCAAGCATTCGAAAGTCTCAAAAAGACACCACACCTAACAAAAGAGAAACTGAAATCTGAAACTCCATCATAGGAAATTAAACAGCATTTTGAAGTATGATTTATGAGATTGTAGTAGTTCCAGCTTAGACTAAGAGTCAATTTATATCCTCAATTTATATTCAAGGATTAAATATATTCAATTTATACTATTTCAGTAAATAATTTTTTAAATTTATATCTAAAGATATCAAATACACCAATTTCAATATTTTTTTTAAAAATAACATTAGATCCTTAAATTTTAATTAAATTATAAAAATTAAACAATATTATTATAAATACAATATCTAGTGATGCAAATATATTTGAAAAAAATTTAAAATTTCAATTTTTAAGGATAAAAAAGTCAAATTTAATTTTTTTTAATAAATAGGCCCATAATTTACCATTTTCATATTAATTAAATTTAAAATTTAAGATTTTACTAAATATGGTATTATGTAGATATCAATAAATTAATGATTTAAATATTTAAATTTAAAAATATTATTTTATCTCTTAAATAATTTGAATTAAACGTATTTAATATTTACAATAAATTCAAAAGTGTCAAAAAATTTAAATTTTACGTATTTAATTTTAAACATAAATTTATATAATTATCTACTGAAAAGATTTAAAAGGGCAAATTAACCCTTTCTCTGTTCTAGCGTACATAATTTTAGGCGATAGATGGTAAAACTTCATCGTGCTGTACTTTCAGGTAATAGTTTCCATAAAGCCCACAGAGATATTTACTCAAAAAACAATTGCAAATATTGAATTAATGGTACTAATAGTTTCTAGAAAGCCCACAGAAATTCAAACCTCGCGGACCTGTTCTTAAATTTGCTCACATCCTCTAAAGCATCATAAGCTGAATGGATGTAGCTTTTGAAAATTCTCAAATCCGAATCTATGCCTCCAACACAATCTATCTCAACTTATAGATTTCATAAATGACTGAATAGTCTTGTTTTCAGATAAAGATATAGTTACAACATAAACAGAGATAATGATCTCATTCTCTTCTTTTTTCTTTTCTTTTTTTCCTTTTTTTTTTTTTTTTTTTTTTTAGAACACTTTACAGATGCATAGTTACATATTTACAGCATAATGCAGCATTTTCTAGATGAAGTTAATTTGCGGAAACACCAACAAAGAGTTGAAAAATATAGTATATTATCTCTCTGCAAGGCATTGAAACATAAAAATGTCGTTTCAGAAGGCTGCTTCAGGTTTCAAGAAGTTGTGGAATTCGAGTTGAGACATCTCTCCACCATTCACCGGGTCAAACTGACATCTATAGAAGCTGCAATTACAAACCAATCTCATATCAACAATCACCTCCAAAAACTTTCTCCTGGAGAAAATAATCCAACAAGCAGGATAGTCGATTTTCGTAAACTAGTTTTGGTTAATCTACCAGTTACCAGACATAAGTAAGATTAAACAAGTGCAAAAGCTGAGCAATTGAAGTTACTCTTATTTAGCATTTGAACCACCTCCTTCACTACGGTCCCTAAACCATTGTTTCCTTACCTTCCATCCAATCCAAGAATTACCACTGTATTCTTTTGGTGACCAAAAGCAACAATGTAATGAGAGCCCTCAACCAAACGAAACTGAGCTACTGACCACTCTGAGCTGAAATACTTTGGTAAAACCCCTGCAAGGTAAAACAAGTTAAGCCACATATACAAAAGACACAAAGAAAGCTATCTATCAAGGGTGCTACTGAACACCGCATAGCATTAAATATAAAATTCATTCTCCCTTCAATCCCTCGTATATTGGAATAACCAACCTGAGTATTACCAGGTGAAACTTCATCCAAACTTTACCAGACAAGAAAAACTATTTTGTAGTAACTTGCAAACAGCCTATTTCTTTATCTAAAAAAATGGAAAAGCTTGCCTACCCACACTTGGATATTGGCATTTGAAAAGTTTAATTATCCTAAATGCATGATCATAGTGAATTTGGAAAATTAAGTTTTTGCACTTTTGTGTCCACAATTTATATAGACACCAACATATGTTTGGGAATTCAGGTCCTTCAGTTGTGTGTATGCGCATGCGTGTGCCATGACAGAGCGTGAGGATGACATGTGATAGAAAATTCTGCGCATACCTTACTTGCCAATAATGCTTGATGTAACAACATCCTTAGTTACAAATAGCAACCTTACCTTTAAAGAAGGATAAAGATGAGGTGGGAGACGAAACACCAACATTAGGATCGGTTGTGTTACGTGACCTATCAGTCCCTAGGGATCCAGGAGTAGTCTTAAGGCTGAAAACATGAACAGTGCCCTTGTCACTTGAGACTGCTAACCACTGGGCAGTTGAAGAGAATGCCACACTATATATTTCTGCTCTATCTGCACCCCTCCTTACCTGCAGTTGAGGATCCATTTTGTTTTAAAATAGAAATTCATGAACCAGTAACTATTTCAGGTTCTACCCAGAGAAAGAGCTTTCATTTTAATGAGCAAAGAAAGCCGAAGCAAGTAACCCTTTCTCTCAAATAGCATTGCCAATATATCAAGCTAGATGACAAAAGGAATTACAGAAGTACAAGTATTCTCACAATTACAACTTGAATATCAAAATAATCTTCACATAATATCATGAATTCGTGACAGATGCCTTATTCACAGGAGATACTATGATTCAAATCCATAACATTGTACACTAGAAAGAAAGAAGAGGAACAGAGGAAAAGAGAGAGCTTGAGTACTTAAAAGCCAATAAAAATGTTAATCTTCCTAAACTTAGCTTAAGCTTAAGCTTCAATCTTGTGCTCGGAGGCTGACAAAATAATAGCATCTCCTCAATTCAAATTCAAAATTTATAGTTGCAAGAACTTCCAGGGAAAAGAGCATTTTAATTGTTTAGTTCAAAAAACTCTCAAAAACAATAACTTAAAACTTCTCTCAAACACATTAAATTGTCACTTATCCCCAGCATAGAGACTACATGTATTTTCAAAACGCAGCATTCATTCTTAATTCTATGTACTTTTGCTTCGACACTCGCTCAAAACTTACCAAAATATAAACATCACATAACACTTCAATTATGGTAAGTTTTAGCAAACATCAATTAATGGCAATCTAATACATGCCAATGAAAAGGAGTAAACAAAAAGAATTACCTCCTGCAGCAAGGAACCATCAGCAGTGTTAAAAACCCTAACAAGAGTACCTTTGGTGCTAGCCGTAGCCAACAACTGGCCATCCTGAGTAAGAGCAAAACAAGCAATCCTGGAATCATGAGCCATAATAAACTTAGTCCGTTTCGAGGCATAATGCTCAACCCTAACTTGACCCTTTTGTAATCCAGGACACACCAAAACCAAAGAACCCGCACCATGCGACACTGCACAGAGCCCTTTAGGGTTTGCAATTGTCTCAATCTGGTGCAAAAGCTTTAAATCCGCGAAATTATACACAAAAATCTTCTGTTCAAGAACCACGATAATCCTGTCCCTTCTTAGCTTCACCGATCTGACCTCTGACCTAAATGACAGCTCGCCGATGCATCTGCTTTGATGATCATCCCAAATCATCACCTTATTAGGAGGATACTGAGGCTCTGAGCCACCGCCAACAAGAGCTAATATATTACAACGAAATAGCATCTCTACGACACCGATTCCGCCGCCGCCGCCGCGATCGAAATCACGCCGGAAGATCTCTCTAAACGGGTCGCAGTTGTAGATTCGAAACCCATGGTCCGTGCCCGCTGCGAAACAGCCGAAATCTTGGTTAAATGAGAGGTGTAGTAATGAAATGGGCGGCGAAGAAGGCGGAGAGGTAGTTGATGAGTCAGCCGCTGGTCGAGCGTGGTGATGATAATTAGGATTAGGGTCCGAGTGATCGGGGATGCAGTGATCTTGGGGCATAATTGAAGAAAGAGTCTCGTATGATTGGGATTGCGACTCTGGTGGCGGTGGGGGTGGGGGTGGCGGTGAGTCAAGTCCTTCAACGACTTCGTTTTGTGGAGATAGAAGGTTAGGGTTTGGGTTTGGATTTGGCCATGGAGGAGAAGAGTAAGCGGAGAGAGTCGCCATTGATGACTTGATCAAATCAAACGATCTAAACAAAACAGAGAATTTGAGGATTGTTTCAGATAGAGATAGGCGTTTGATGATGATAAGCAAGAGATTGAGGGAGCTTCAAACTGTTGTTGAATTACAATTCTGTCCCTGTTGTTGAGAGAGCGTATGCAGAATTAAAAGGTGGGTGGGCAGGGACAGCTTTGTCCTTGCGACAATAAAGGCAGGAAGCTGCGTTTATTCGTTAGTCGAAAGACACGTATTTGGCGGTGACTTTCGCTTCGTCGTCACGCAAATTTCGCTCGAAGAAGGCAGTAAACATAGTTGAAATTGATAAAAAAGCAGAGCCCATCTCGAGCTTTAAAGCCCAATAAAATTTGATGGGTGCAACCCTTAATGAATTAATTGGTACATAAATGCAATTTTACCCATTTTAAAAAAAGAAAAATTAAAAGAGATCCCTGTGTTACGAACTTAGGCTTTCTGCGCATAAAGCCATTAAACTCAAAAGAATGGGCTTAAAACCCACAATAAAATCGGCTCTGAGGCCTATAATGCATGAGACAATGCTAAAAGGTTTATGCATAACCTCTCTTTTACCAAACAAACCCGTATTCTTCAACTCAGATACTACCATCAAGGCCAACAAGAACCTAATCACCCGAGCCATGAGGAGCCACTAGACCTTTAGCCAAAAGCTCAAAAGAATAAGGTTACTTGCTTGAACGCATATCCACTGGTAACTTACAGCAACACAAATAGGCTCCTAATAACACAAGAAATTCGTTGCTTTTTAGTATGAATGATAGGGGATCGACAAAAAAGCCAGACCAAGATTGGATTTTTTCTTTACACTCATCGCAATTAAGAAAGCAGCAATTCTTTCTCTTCCTCACCTACATCCGCTAGATAACAGACACCCATAAGACACTAAGAGCTAGAGAGGCGCCATCTGGCCATTTAGAGGCCACAATCATAAAATCTTGCATTAAAAGAACAACAGGCCATCAATAAATCCAATACAAAACAACATTAAGATAAAATCTATAAACAAAGACTTTACTTGAACAGAGAAAACAATAAATAAATAAAAAACAAACATAATTGAAACTATAGGGTTGGTTGCTGGTGGCAAAAGCCAATTTTAAACATAAACCTTAAGTACTTGAAAGAAAAGAAAAGTTGAAAGAGAAAAAATAAGTGTGACATTACAATATTGATGTATTTTTTTCGCACTTTTTTTCAAGATCAGATTAAATTTTGAAATAACATTTTATCCTTTTATAAAAGTCAAGTGAATAAAGTCAATAAAAATAATAGAAAGCACCGCCATGCTAAAAATGTATCAAATTTATTTTTGTATCTATTATAATATTAAATCTCTTTTACCTCATTAGTTATTATTTTTAGAGTTCTTATTTGGTAACCTTCTTTCTCTTTTTATCTTTATAAGTCAAAATAACTTTAGAAATTAGCCTTTACTACAAAGTCAATAAGTTTATCAACTAAAGTAAATTTTAATCAAAACATGTTAACTTATCAAGTGAATTACGAATTCTGAAAACATTATTTCAAGTCATGAAACATGTTGAATAAAGAGAAAACACAATAAACAATAAAAAAAAATATTAGAAGAATAGTAAAAGAAAAAAAATATATGGTTGTTTTATTTGATAAAATAAATATAGTATATTTTATGAATTAAAGCAAATATAGTATTTATGTATTGCTAACATTAAATAAATTATTTATAGGATTTATGTTTTTGTTATTCAGCAACTTACGAGGAATTCTTTTATAAATTTTCCTGGCCTAATAATGTTCAGATTTGTAGTTTCATCCTTACAAATATTCTTGACAAGCTGCGCCTTTCAAGTGTTAATGGAGATGCAGTTAATATCAGTGACATCCTTATGAGTCATGACTATCACAATATTGCAGGAACTTATCCCTCAAAAGAGTATTAATAAATAAACAAATTTGATATTTAATTCCAATTTAAATTTGAGGAAGCGAAAGCTTAATTATATTGATTTTTCTGGAAGAAGATTAAGGGTGTTGGACAATATATACATGGCCAATTCAATGGGATCCCAGTTTATGGACAGGCCTGAGGAGGTTCTTCCAGGAAGATTCCTTAGTAATTCTTCAGATGATGAATCTACTAATGGAGGAGAACAGAACACAAACAAATATCATTTTCTTTTAGCATTGGAGAAAAGGTTTTCCCTCGAATGTCATTTCCATAATGGCAAAAGTGGAATATGTAATGGCTAACCTGCTCTACTGGTTTTGATTGGGAGTTGCCTGATGGTGCAAATAGAGAGGACATGGACATGGACATGAGCCAGGCATATACCTTTGCTATAATTAAGAAAAATCCTGTTTGGGTTGTGGGACATCCTTGATATTCATCTTTTCTTGCTTGATGTTGGTTTTGTTGCCAATTTTATGTACAGGGTAAAACCTTCTATTCTGCTTGATCTTCGCCGTAACTACCTCCCACTACTCGAGTTCTCATTACTTAGCTCTGTTAGAAAAGAAATCGCATCCTGCGGATATTAGAAAAGAAGAAATCACATGAAACAAAAGATTGTAAGAAGACAGAGTGTCACCTTGTGAGAAAGGAATGTGGAATATCATTTGAACAATTGGTAATATCATATTATTGAAAGTAAAAGGACAAAACAAAAAAAAAAAAAAAGAAATTAAAAAAGGAGCCAGCTATACCAATTTGCTTAACATTTTGTATTGTTTTGTTTTGTTTTATTCTTCTTTATTGATGAGCAGATCACTTCTTTAAAAACTCAGTATCTGAAATCAATCCTCAAAGTGGAAATGAACCCAATAACCTTTCTCCAAGAACGTTGGCAACAGCAAGGAAAAACAGCTCTGTCTAATCCCTTCTTTTTCTGTTCTCTTATCCTAATCTCTATTCTGATTCTATCAAAACCCAAAAAAAGCAGCAGCAAACTCAATCCACCTCCATCCCCACCAAAGCTGCCCATCATTGGAAACCTTCACCAGCTAAGTGCACTTCCTTACAGGTCTTTCAGGACTCTTTCTAAGAAATATGGACCTTTAATGCTCTTGCATCTTGGTCAGGTACCAACTCTTGTGGTTTCATCCATGGAGATGGCTAAAGAAATCACCAAAAATCATGATGTTACTTTTGCAGACAGACCTTCTTTGACAGGCGTGGGCATCGTATTCAAGGGATGCCCTGATATGGCATTTGGCCCTTACTGTGACCACTCTAGGGAAGCAAAGAAGCTTTGTGTTCTTCAACTACTGAGTCAAAGAAGAGTGCAAGAATTTCATTTCATAAGAGAAGAAGAAGTAGCAAAGATTGTTGAGAAGATACGCTCTTCGAGCATTAATGGAGATGCGATAAATATCAGTGACATGTTTATGAGTCTAGCACACAATATATTATCAAGATCGGCCTTTGGTCCCATCTACGAAGGCGAAAATGGCAGGTATAAGAGTATTGGAGAACTGGCAAGGAGGACTATGGACATTCTATCAGCTTTCTGCTTTAAAGATTTGTTTCCATTCTTGGGATGGGTTGATCATTTAACAGGCTTAATCAGAAACTTGAAAATGACTTCCACAGAACTAAGTGATTTTTTTGATCGAGTGATCCAAGATCGTCAGGCTTTAATGAATGATAATGAGAAAGCCGAAAATAAGAAGTATCTGGTGGATATTCTTCTGCAGCTTCAAAAGGAAGGGCTCGAGCTTGATCTCTCTCGAGACAACCTTAAAGCAATTCTGATGGTCTATCCTCCCTTTTTCTTTTCCTTTCATTTCATTCTCTTTGTATATGAACCTGTTTGTGCTAAATTAAGTGTGTTGTTGAGTATAGGACATGTTTGTTGGGGGAACGGATACTACAGCAGCGACAATGGAGTGGATGATGGCAGAGCTAATGAAGAATCCAAGAATAAGAAAGAAAGCACAAGAAGAGACAAGAAGAGTGGTTGGAAAGAAATCACAGATAACTCAGGCTGATATAAACCAAATGAGATACTTAAGATGTATTATGAAAGAGATTGTGAGATTTCATGCATCTGCAATGATGCCTAGACAAACATCAGCAAGTGTTAAGCTTCAAGGCTATGACATACCAGCAAAAACAAGGGTGTTGATCAATACATGGGCAATCCAGAGAGACCACAATTTGTGGGATAGACCAGAGGAATTTCTACCGGAGAGATTTCTTAACAGTCCAGATGATGATTCCGGTAATGATGAACATAAACAGATACTGTTTTCTTTTGGAACTGGGAGAAGGGTTTGCCCTGGAATGTCATATGCATATGCAGAAGTTGAATATGCATTGGCTAGCTTGCTCTATTGGTTTGATTGGGAATTGCCTGATGGACAAAGTGGAGAGAACCTGGACATGAGCGAAGTATATACATTTGTTATCTTCAAAAAAACACCCCTTTGGGTTGTGGCACATCCCCCTTCACCTTAATTTAGGTGGTGAATCGAGATTCTGTGTAATACGTAATTTTTACCTTGTTTCTAGTTGATTTAGGCAAGTTCTGATCTGCCTGGCCTTTTGTTATTAGCTGCTAATGAGCAACTTGTCATTATTAGTTCCCACCTCAAGAAATAATAACTTGCTGTTGTACAGAAAAAAAGAAACACAAGGATTGAACCAGAGCACCACTACGTGAGATAGGCATCAGGTATTGATTTGAAAGAAAGAATGAATTTTCATTAAACCACCAAGAAGAGTTACAATCATCAGATATAAGGATAGAAATAGAACTTGGAGGATCAAACATCCAGTTCGAGGGACAAACATGATTCCTTGCAGCATTTGCAATCAAATTTGCATTTCTATTGGAATTATGATCGGTCCAAACTCCCAAGGACAGATAGCATTCTTCATTATGCAGTTGACAACATTATTACAGATAAATGTCGTAATATTGAAAGACTAGTTCTAACTTAAATTAAATTATATCACGTGGCATGATGTATAAGTTCTAAAATAATATTTCAAATAGAAGCTCAGTAGTAATTAAATCAGCAATAGCATCATTATCATTTTGCAAAATATAGACTGTGGAGACTATGAGATAATTTCCTTTCAAAATCTTATAATTTCGTAATTTAGTCGAAGATGCTCTCCCCTGTGTAATTGATTACCTTATTGTCTTTTATGCAGATTCTCTTTCACATTCGGCACCTTTTTCCATGGATACCGACAACAGAGACATTTTTATTTTGTTAATCAGCAAATGACTTCCTTTCTCAAATCAATATCTTATTTTCCCTTTCAATCATGATCCATTATATGACATATACGGTGATGTTCCGTCTCTCTCACGAAATATTTTAAATAGCAGCTTAGCAATAAACTAATAATCAGAGTTCATAGTAATAATTCTCTTGATAAAATATTATACATAATTATAAGGGTGGCAAGTCGTGCATTTGTGTTCCGCCTGAACAGGATGAAACACAGCCATGAACTTTTTCCTGAACCAGAATTAGATCTTCAAAATTCTCTACCACATGGTACCTAGAGAACAACAGACTTATAAGAGGCTTTTAAAACAGGTCCCCTCTTTGTTAATCATTATGGTTCCAACTTGCTTTGCCTAATAAATAATATCAAAAATTCAGAAGGGTTGTTAGTAATACCATGTAGCCGTATCTCTCGTCATCCATTAGATGAAAGAGATTAAGATGGAAGCATGAGGATGATTCTTTACAAATGTCCACCGTACACATGATTCGATCCAAGGACTGTAGCGAATATTGATCTCTTGATGGACTAGCCTGAGCTGTTCATATTAAATATGAGAGAAGTATGTAGATAAGATAATTTTCTCATCATTGTGCATCAGTTGAACCTCCTTCCTGTTGACAGAATTTAACCATCAAACTTCATTGGTTTGGAACGTTATACATCATCTAAGTGAATAATATAAACAAACAGATCACCAAAAATCAAATTATTTCAACTGCTTCATTACAAATTCAACAATGCAACCGTGCAGTAGAACTTCTAGAAGATTTATTTGTTAGTGTGAAATTCAAACTTCCATACCAAGAATAAAGCAGCAAAGCTACATATGGAGTAATAGTTATATTCTAATTTTATTTGGAAGAAAAATATGCTTTAAGATACATACTTACCATGGTGGATGAATACAAATTAAGTTCCCAACTTCAAGATCAACATCGCTGCAAACTTTGGGACTAAATATAATTGTTCCTTCCCTTCCATCAACAAATGTTTGGGAGCTATCTGCTAACTGGAATCCCTGCAGACATAAACTTTTAGTAACTTAGAGAAAAACACAGAAATGCCAAAATTGCACTTGATCAGGGATCTGCAGCTAGAAGCACATTTAGCTAATTATCATCCAGGACCTGCAACAATAACCATAAGTAATATTCTTCAATGAGAAGTAGAGAGTGAGCCCCCAAAAACAAACTGCAGCTTGATTGCTACAGTTGTCAGTCAAAATGCTGGGCTCCAATTTAAAAGATCCACTTAACATCATATTACATGGAAAATAACTTGACATGATAATAACCAAAACCTAACTTCTTCATCGACTGCACAAAAGATGCTGAAACTTTCATTTATAATATGATTTTATTGTATCATTTAAAATGATCTGATAACTTAATAATTACTTAAGCACACATATGTCTTGTTGTTTGATTTACTAATTTCTAGGCCTGAATGGTAGTAAAACACACTGGCTGTGAGAGCAATATTTTCCAAATAATGTGTTAAACCTGTTCCAAGTTTTGAGCACAACCTCTCTATTCTTGCCAAAGGAGCAGCGACAAACTATCAGCTTTGCATCCAAGTATCTTGAAAGGATCTTTACAACAATAGAATGTGACTCATCTGTAGCAAACATGCGCTATGCATGAACAGCAGATCAAAGTAGCAGATGCAATAAGCCAATTAATTTAGTTTAGCTGTTATTATCAAGTGTCTAAACAAGTCATTTTGAAGAAATGCTTGAAGAATAAGAGTAAAACATAAGCAGAAAGCTTTACCACTAGTGCTCGGTCCCAATTGTATCCTTCTCAGAAAATCAGCATCCATTTCCTTTTCACTCTGCATGACCTGCTGCAACTTTCTGGACAATCCAACAATGCAGAATTGGACAGCTACGGAACATATTTCAATAAGAGACTATTTTTTTTCAACTTCACCTGAAAAATCATCAGCAGCATGCTCAATGACGGGAAAAATCTAAGTCCATCACTTACCCTGACAATTTAGCAGCTGTGACATGGACCCCTTCATTGCTTAAAGAAGCAGCAGCTAAAGCTTCTTGAAATTGATCTGCCATAGTCTGCTTCTTCATTGCCAGGTTTGCAAGATTTATGTGTTGAATACTGGCCTGAGACAGTGACGGAGCAAGGAATTCAAGTCAATGGGGTAAAAAATCAAAGTCATTATATAATAAAAGTAAACATATAATTAAATCAAATATGATTATAATTTTAATATACAATTCTTATGCATATAAAATAAAATTTTTCATATTATTTTTCATTTTAAAATATTTTAATGGATTTTCATAATTTACAAGGAGAAATGAGTAGCTTCAATTTTTAACTATCAACAGAGACAGATTGAAAAGAAGAAAATAAAGCACCAACATTTTAATGTGGCTCTAACACTGGCCTGGGAAACACAAATGTGTAAAAGCAATAAATAATTCTAAAATGATTAAGCAGTTACAATGCAATTGAAGCCAGGTGATAAAAGTTATAAGGCAATTAAAGACAAGAAATACCTCATCATCAGATGATCCAGAAACTACCAGCTCAGGCTGCTCTTCGTTGTTAATGATTCTCTTTCCCAATTGTAACAAACTTTTCTTCACAATGAGCTGTGTCCTCTTATCTTTTGTTCTTCCAGACTGCAGCAAATACTGGATCAAACAAGTTCTAAAAAACCTTTAAAGAAAGAGGTACTACTAAGAGATTAAAGCAAACCATTTTAGAATTTCTTCTTGGCACAACATTCCTATCCTGAAGGCCATCTAAGAGCTCTGACATGGTATGTTTATTGAGCCTATTCGCAAAAGCTTCCATTTCAGTAGGCAAAAATTTCAACTGTTTATCATTTTCTCCATGATAATCTTTAAGAAACTCAAGATCTGAATTATCTGCGGTTCCATCATCAGTTGGTTCAAATTGTTCAGGCACACCATGAGCACTGGATGACGAAATATTTTCATCCATAAAATTAAAATGCTGAGGAAGGCCGTCTTTATGCAGCTTAAAATGGAGAGAAAATTTGGGCTTGACTTTGCCTGTGACACCTGTGACCCAAAGAGGTAAAAAGAACTTCAATATCAAGCAGCACTTATGTTATCAACTCAGAAACTACCTTTATAAGATTTGTTGGCTTTGGAGAACGTGGAAGCTGAAGAGAAGCAACCGTCATTCAAGTGGATTAGCGCCTCAGCTTCTTTATTTATCATGGACCATGTGCATGCTCCATCTTGTATTTCATTTCTATAAGTATTGAGACTGCTATCTTTCTGGAGTTTTCTAGCACCAGAGCTAGTGGCATGTTTTGAAAAACCACAGTCATCCTGTTAAAATATAAATCAAAACAACTCCATGTCAAACTTTATAATAGATAACCTTGATAAAGTAGTAATTAAGTAAAATAAACAGGACTAGTTAACATTAATAGGTCCAGGTTAAAAACTTTAGGCCTAACACAAAAATTGTCTATTTACCTCAGAATCAGAGATGATTTCCTGATCAGGATGACATGTAGATTCCTTCCCTCGGGACAAGATTGAACCACCCTCGTAGGGGAAATCAGGCATTTCAACGTCATCCTCAACAAAGAAATTTGACTGATTCTGAGCAGAGCAACATGGATACAGAGAGCAATAAGAAAATGATACTACAACTGAAATGCTAATGAACATACCAGCTTTCCTCTATAAACTTACATCATCCTTGCCTGAGGCAAAAAGATATCTGTCAGATGTCTTACTGATGTAGATATTAAAATGAAACAAAAGCACCTCAATTTAGATAATAAAATACGAACAACCACCATAACAAGTTTAACTGGATACCTCTAAGTATCTCCAGCCGTGATTGAAGTAGCAACCCTTGCTATAATTACACAAAACAACAGTAAGCACAAGCATACGTAGCATAACAAATTTTTTCTTTTTCCTTCTAAAGGAAAAAAAAAAAAAACAAAGGCAACGCGTTATTAGCATCAATAAGGAGCAGTAGCACTAACCTCTTTTTCTGTTCGCGTAGTCAAAGAAAAAGAATTCTCTCGCAAATCGCCATTTAACTCGTCCTCATCTATCAAGTAATAAACAACGATCAACAAACCCTAACCAAATTAAGCAAATTCACATGATATAGCTAAAAGAACCTACCAGAAATGCTCTGATCAGAATCATCATTGCCCTAAGAATACAACAGAAACCAAAAATTTAAAAGAAAAAAAAATTTCCGTTAGCACGTATTATACATAAAGAGCATAATGAAATGACGAGTTATAGTTCAATTTCACCGGAAAAGCATTTTGCCGCCACATTTGATCTCCTTGCAGCAACTCTAAAAACCCGAATCCGTATATTCATGCACGAGGACTGAAATTTTATAGGAATAATATTCAATTTGGCCCATAAGTTTATTATAAAAGTTTAATTTACCTCTTTTTGACCTTTTGGGTCAATTTAACGCAAAACTTATCATTTTAGGATCAAATCAACCCTTTCTCTCATTCTATCAAACTAATCTTATTATTGGAAACACAAAACTTATCATTTTGATATTGTCCAATCCTCTACTCCGATTCGAAATTGCCAAAGCACTTGAGTGAGAGATGATTAAAGCGAGTGAGTGGTGGTGGTGGTGGCGTTGGTAGTAAAATTTAAGAGTGGATAGCAGGAGATGTTGATAATGTTTGTATAGGAAAGGATATATTGGTGGTTAAATTTGATAATGGAAGCGTGAAACAAGAAAAATAAGATGAGATTTTTTGTTTAGACTGCATTTTATTTTTATAACATAATTATAGTTTTCTATAATTAGGAGTGAGATAAACAATGAATAATTAACAAAATATTAGTAAATTCTCTTAAAATTATTTTCTATTCATTAAAAAATAGTGTATGTCACTCTCTCTCTCAAAACTAATATATAAAAGTTATTTGACCAGAAGTGATAAGTTATGTGCTAAATTGACCTAAAAAGATCAAAAGGGGTGATTTGAATTTTAGTGGTAAGTTCAAGGATGATATTGGACCTTATTCCAATTTTATATTGGGTCTTATAATGTTGGATCAGGGCCCAACTTTGGCATTTATGTCATCAAAAAAATTATAATACTGTCACCGCAAGCTAGAAAAGATTCTAAGAAAGCGCGCCTTTTTGTCGACCACTTTTGGAGGATGAGAAAATCTTACATACTACGCAACATCAATAAGCCTATATAAATCAGTCCATCAAGCCGTCAATTCGACACAGAGAGCAGTAGATTAGTCGAGTTGTACGGATGGGGTTCGATGTTGACGTGAGTGCACAGTAGTCGTTCTCTCCTCTGATTCTTTCCAAAGAAAGTTGGCGCAACGCGCGTAAGTTTAAATTGTTAAAAGAATCTTAAAAAATAAAAACTTACTTTTTATACAGAGAAGACAGAGAGTCCTTAGAAAGAGAGAGAGAGAGAGAGAGAGAGAGAGAGAGAGGGGGGAGGGAGAGTGTGTTTTAAGTGGTGCTTATTGATGAAGAGGAAAACCCTAAAGAGAAGCAATCGAAAAAGGAAAGAGAGTGATAAAATGAAAGGTACATTAGCAAGACATTTACAGGTTCAACTAGGACAAGTTTCTGTTCATCAGTATCAACAGCAACCTTCTTCTTTAGATTCAAAACCTTCCACTGTTCTCCAGAATCTTCTTGATTCTGAAGCTACTGATCCGCAGCTCCAACCCTCTTTTGGAAACCCTAGCATTGGTGATTTTGATATTAATGTTGATGACAAAGATTTCATTCTTAGTCAGGACTTTTTCTGGTTTGTAATTTCATTTTGTGCTAGATTTTGATTATGCATTCATGTGGTTTTGTATAATTATATATGCTTTATCTAGTTTTAGTAATGGGTATTGGGATTATATTGGGAACTTCGTAGAATTGTTCAGTTTTATAATATTATGAATTTGGGTTGGGAAACTTGATGTGATTAAAAGTAATTACTTTGTTTTATGATGCTACTTATCATGGTTTCTCAAATCAAAGATAATTCCTTTGCTATCAGTACTGCAATTTGATTACTAGTAATATGCTTGAATAGACTTGAAATTAGAATTATTTTGCTCATGAGAAAAAAGGATTAACCATGCTTTCTCCTTGTGCTGTGGGCAGACGAATCAATTTTCAAATTATATACCAGCGCGATGTCACTGAAATTGAATATGTGATCTGCAGATATTTGTATTGTAGTCTGATTACTTCGTTTATTTCCTTATTGTGAATGCAGCACTCCAGATTACATAACTCCAGTGGATCAAAATTTATTGAACAGCTTTGATTGCAATAAGGTGATACTAATGAAATTTTATCATTATGTACTGTTTGATTTTTGCTATATATCAAGCTGAACGTCTCCCTTTTGAATGTTATAATGTTACAGGAAAATATATCATGCCCTGAATCACCTGAGAAACTAAACACTATTAAAACTAAAAAACTTCGACGAGGTAAGATTAGTTGCTGCCTTGAGCTTTAGCTTTAATCCGTCTGATAAGTGCTGGAATGCTTTTTGCTTACAAATTTTGAAGCACACTGTCTTCATCTGCTCATAATATGGAAAACTTATCTCAGTCTGGTCACATCTATGATCAGGTACTAATTGTCTCTCCCCCTGTTTCATTTTGTTATCTATGTTGTTCTCAGATGGTATCTCTTCCAATCCCCTCAGTCCTACCTTGTCTAACCAGCAACACAATTTGGAGATTGTGAAAGATTTTGTTGGTATGGATGAAGTGATAATTGAGAAAACAACAGTACCTGGAACTCAGAGAAGCCAAAATTATGTATCACAATCTGCTGTTGCTTTGCGCTGCCGGGTTATGCCCCCTCCTTGCATTAAGAATCCATATTTAGTGGAAGCTTCAGAAGTGGAAGTAGACCCTTTTGGCAATCAAAGATCAAAATGCGCTGGTATGATACTATTAAGTCATCGAAGCAAAGTTTTGTTGCAATGTTATTAGAATTTCATTACATTTTGTTCTGAGTGGTAAAGTTTTTTTGCAATTGCGAAAGGTTCTAGAGTTTTCCTTCAATAGCATAATGCTCTGTACAGGTTTTTTCTCTGCTATTGTTGGTGGTGATGGCCTTTCACGTTATCACACCGACTTTCATGAAATCCAGGTACACATCCAAAAATGAAGGATTTTCAACACTTTCAGAATCATCAAGCTCTGGCGGTTGCATAAATTTTTGTACTTTTCTTCCACATGTAGCAAATTGGTACTGGAAACTTCAGCCGCGTCTTCAAAGTTTTGAAGAGAATTGATGGTTGCTTGTATGCTGTGAAACTTAGCACAAGAAAGTTGCATCAAGATGCAGAGAGGTAGTTTCTTTATGCTCTTTAAGATACTTCTGTCATTTTGTCAACTAGCTTAGGCAATACTGTTTGCACTTTTCAGGAGGAAAGCTTTGATGGAGGTTCAAGCTTTGGCTGCTTTAGGTTTGTAATATTTGTAGAAGTTTGTGACATTCTTTTTGATGTACTTGACACAAAAGGGACTTTTCTTAATTGGTTTCTTAACCTTTCTCTGTAGGATGTCATAAAAATATTGTTGGATATTACTCTTCTTGGTTTGAAAATGAGCAGCTATACATTCAGATGGAGCTCTGTGATTGCAGCTTATCCATCAATAAATTTTCCAAACCATTCACTGAGGCAAAAGTGTTGGAAGTTTTACATCAGGTTAACTTTTCTGGAGCCTCTTTTATAAAATTCAAATGTTTAATCATGAACTGTTCAAACTCATTTATTCACACATATAGGAGCAAAAAGGCATTTCTTATGAAAATAAATTTGAAGTAGAAAGACTATGATAAATATTTTTTATTTGTCAATATCTTCTCCTCTATGCAATGTATAGATATTTATAGACGATCCCAAATTAATTGCCTTGTCCTTCCAATATGATGTTTAGACTGCTTTCAAAATGCCAAGTACTCAGAACTTGCATGCCATATCCAGATGTTTCAATTTCTATTTGAATGTGGGCACTTCAATAGCTTGTAGGCGCATATCTATGAAGCAATCCAACATTCTTCTCTTGATCTCATTTAATACTTTCCCCAGCTTTGACATAGAAATTTATTTTGTACAGGAACTTTAAAGAAAATTAATTAGCTTCTGTATTTCGTGAAATAATTTAGAAATACTATCTCCATAATTTTCCTATCTAATTGATTAATATTTGTGATATTGGAGCTTTTACAGATTGCAAAAGCATTGCAGTTTATCCATGAACGGGGAATTGCTCACCTAGATGTTAAACCTGAAAATATTTATGTCAAGAATGGAGTTTATAAGCTTGGAGACTTTGGATGTGCAACTCTTCTTAATCAGAGCTTGCCAATTGAAGAGGGTGATGCACGTTATATGCCTCAAGAGATCTTAAATGAGAATTACAGTCATTTAGACAAAGTAGATATCTTTTCCTTGGGAGCTGCTATTTATGAGCTTATAAAAGGATCACCTTTGCCCCAATCAGGATCTCAATTTTTTAACCTTAGGGAGGGAAAACTGCTTCTTCTTCCTGGCCATTCATTGCAATTTCAGAACTTACTCAAGGTACTATTCAGTTTTCTTTTGCACTAGTACATTTCGTTGAAATTAAGGAAGCATTGCTTTTGGGCATCTTTATATGCACTGGAGGCAGTATTTTTCAGAAACTATTATTCCATCTATCTCAAAAAGATGGTTCTCTTTCATTTTTGGTTCTTTCCAAATTATAGTCCATGTTCCTTTTTTAATTATTAGTTAAGTAATTGTCAAATACCCTTCATTAATCAATATATATCACATGCAATTACTTTCATACTTTATACTTTAAAATTGTAGTTCTATGAAAAGTTTAATTAGGGTAGTTTAGATTAATAGTGTTAAAAATTAATGACATCAACTAAAAGAAAACCTTCATTTCTTAATCCACTTATAAATTGAAAAGTGAATATCTTTTTGGGATGGAGGGAGTATATCTTTTTAAATTGAGCTGCATGTGTGGCAAATTGCCTAGAGAAAAAGAACAAGGGTTTTCAACGACCATGTTCTCTTTTTTCTGTTTCCTCATTTTCTTAATTTACCTTGAAGTGGTCATTAAACTTCTTTATGCCTTGAAGCGGCAAGTTTTATGTAACTGCTTAAACAGAAGCTGAGGTAGTTTCCATGCCTTCATTAATAGATGAAAGTATATTCGATGTATAACTACACCAGTGATCCATTGTTATTGTTTAGATCATAGGATAAGCTTTCAACTTCATGTTTTATGTGATCTGATGGTTTGGTAATTTGATCAGATCATGGTAGATCCAGATCCATTGAACCGGCCTTCTGCAAAAGAAGTGGTAGAAAATCCAATATTTGAAAAGGTTCAAAGAAATCTCAGAGACTAGCAAATCTTCGTTGGATTTGTGAGACTGGAGTTTTTGTATATGTGGCCTCTACTGATGATCATCTGTCTAACTAAGAGATCAGTGGCGAGATAATGAATGGCCAATTTTGTAACACAATTTTCCCTCTTCAGTACATGCACCAAGTTTTGTCCCACAGCAATGTGCAGGTGTTGTAAAGTTAAAAGAGGACTATTAAATATCCTGTATTACAGACTTAAATCACGCAATTTCAATAAAAAACTTCTTATAATCCTAAGTTAACGGTGTCAATAGTTTAGAATAAAAGCAATGGAATGTACAGGAGTAAATCATCTTGTGTTGGTTGTAGTTTTGAGAGCCAAAGCTATAATCCCACCTCTGAGCCCTGAGATGTTTTCAGATCAGCAGCTGTTATTGATTGTTGAATATTTTCAACTCCTTAAAAAAGAGAGCAGCAGCACAAGGAACTCATTCAAATGGCAGTCGATCATTCTATGGAGAATTTGGAAAGTAAGGAATGCTCTAATTTTTTTAAAAGTCAAAAATGGGTTGATAAGTGCTAATGGCACTTATTTTTGAATTTTATTTTACATTAATTTTACTTTCAATTATGTTTGATTTATTTGTTCAAATATGACTTTTAGTTCTTTTAAGCATTTTAAGGATAATCCATGTCAAGAGTCAATGAAATAGAAAAGTATAAGAATCGGTCCAAAAAAAGGCATTTTTATTTAAAGTTCAGTCTAGCACGGGAAAACACACGGTCGTATAGCCTTCTCGTGTGAGTTGTAAAAAATGGCAGATTGCACGAAGGGTCCACACGGCCGTATGCTTCTCGTGTGGAAGAAACAGGTGAATTTCAGTATTATGCATATTTGATTGCATTAGTTATAATATAGTTTTTCATGATCTTATAGATTCAAAATTGAAAAGTGATCTTCATCAATTTTGTAAAGGACTTCCTAAGCTATAATTCTTATATATGATTCAACTCCATATTAGGTTGCTAAGGATAAGAAAATTTGGATCAAAATCAGATGTTATACAGTCCGTTTCTGTTTGGATCAGTCTCAGTGTTTGGATCTTATTTAGATTTACAGAGATTTTATTAAGGTGATTTAAAATTCTAAAACAAACTACTCTTCAAGAGCTACAATTTTGATGAAGAACATAAGCTTCAATTCGATTTTTACAGTGCCATAAAATAGCTTGCAAAGTAAAGAATGGAAAGAGACACATATTCAAACTACCAAAAGCTAAGGACGTCACACGGCCATGTAGTCCCGTGTCAATCATAAAAATTTACTATTTAAAGAAACTTTTAGGAATTTTTTGAGAGAGTTCGATAGTTTATTCATTTCTAGAGAGAAAGACACTTAGAAACTTTATTTTCTTTTTATTTTTAGAGTTTTGATTTGTCATTTCTCAAGAAAGAACATCAATTCCTCTAGTATTTTCCAAGATTGAAGATTCAATATTGAAGATTTTCATCTCTGCTCTTCCATCAATATTTTGATATCTTTTTTTCCTAATTTTTGTTTTTTATCATAATGTTTAGGAACTAATTTTCTTACTATTTGGGTTTTGATAAACCCTAATTTATTTTATATAGATCGATTCAAAATTAATGCAATTAATTTCTTTTATGAGTTGTTGTATCCTTTTAATTGCTATTGGAATACTAGAAATAGATCTATAAGGTCATTTGGTTTTATTGTTCTTTAATCTTATTGCATGACTTAAATGAGTGGGTTTGAAAAGAGATTACTTTCTCTTTTCTTAGGAATTAGGGGTTTAATCACTTGAAAAAGATTTAAACCTAATTTGGTAGAATGTCAACTGAACTCTTAATTGGAATTAGTTGTTGTTCGTTTCATGAAATATTTAATTTATTAGAAGAATTCACTACTTAAATAAGTTTTATCCTTAAGTCACCAAAGCCATGTGCTGGAAACCTTAATCTAAAGTGTTGATGCTTCTCTGTGGGAGTTTCCTTCCTTCAAGCCTTACAAACCAATAGCAGCTCGTGCAAGGAATATGACATTATTGCTCGGGACATTAATTAGCAAATTAAGGAAACATTTTGTGAGTTGCTCTTTTTTATATACCAATGGGAACTGTAAGTGGGTGGCACATTTTATTGCTGAAGATGCCCTATTTCATTCGTCTAGAATTGCAGATGATCATGTCGTACTGGACAATCTCTTAGGTCAATTCATTTTGTACATTTGTAGTTTTGGCTATATAACTTATCTTTGGTTAAGAAAAAAAAAGGAAAAAAAAATACAAATATTAAACTTCCCTTTAACTTCGAATATCATGCATCATAAGATTTACAATAATATTTTAGTATTTGGCTAAAAAAAGTTTTTTTTTTTAAAAAAAAATATAAAAATAAATCAGACTATATCATATTAAATAAGTGGTGATTGACGTATAAAAAAGTGTCATGAATATATAAGTGTATTATATTTTAATATTTGATTATTGATATATATTTTATTATTTGAAATTAATAAATATATATTAATTATTACCAGTATAATGGATTTATAGGATATACATTAAATCTGTATGATTATATAATGACTCGAAAAGATTCTTGTCTAGATTTGGTATATGTCCCCGCTTATAAATCAAATTATATTTATTAATATTAAATAATGAAATATGTGTCAATCATTCAATATCGAAATATCATAAATATGTATCATTTTCTTATTAATTGTAATATATACACCAAATTTAAATAAAAATCTCCAAATAGAACCTCCTATAGCAAATATTTTCAAATAAACCAAAAAGTAAGTGAAACATCTTATACGAGATTCTTGATTCTCGTCATCGCTAAATTTATATATTTAGATCTCTATTTTTGCTTTACTTGCGAAATAATTAATACTTTCGCTTTTGATTTACTTCTGCTCTATAATTCAACAACTGAATTGTAAATTGATATTATCTTTTAAAATCTTTATTTATCATCCATTCTTTTCAAACAAAATAAAACAAAATATTTATTTCCCCTCCTTACTCCTTTCCTCCATTTACTTTACTCCAATATATAGTTTATGTTTGGCTCGCAATTATTGGTGGTGTCGGCCTTCTTAATTTCTTCAATGATCCCAACTGCTATCAAAGCTATAGATGCCAAGTAGGTAGTGGATTATTGGGTTTCCCTTGGTGGCATTGTTCCTACCATAACAGGTTAGCATTCAACAACAACAAAGATTATTATTAAGTTAAGCTGTCAGTTCAGTTTACATACATCTCAACTAATTCATCTCTGATAGAGTCTGTAAGACACTGAATATCACCTATGCATTAGAAATTACCTAGAATACCAGCCACAGCAGTCAAATTTTGGCCGATGATGAAGTGGAGAGAGCAAATCCACCTACCATTCCACCTTGTGGTCTTTTGTTTCTGGCTTTTGCAGTTCAAGAACCTGAAAGTTTTGACAATTATTTACTGCAGGAACTGAAACGCTATTTGCAGAAATTGGACACTTCACGTTCCATCCATACGAATAAAGCATGTGCGCTGTAACCTTTCCAGCTCTTTATCTGCCACATACACTGGACAAGCAGCTTTTCCTAAAAAGCACAATGATCTTGTCTCTGGGACAGCTTTAAATCTATACCAAGTGCTTATATACTAAATTTTACTTTGTATTTGTTACGAATTTCATTCATTTTCTGCATTTCAATCAAGCCATCTACTTGTTGCAGAACCACTGCATGTACTCGCCGCGATGTTTATGGTGGCGTGACTCGTTGCAAGTCAATCCAGCAGTCCCTTTTCTCTTGGATGCTTACCTCTGATTGAAAATCGTGCATGCATCAGCTAAATATGAAGGGCAAGCAAGTCTACATCTCTGAAATCAATTGACTTTTAAGGGCAAGTCTACAACAAATTAATATTTGACAAGCGCATCTGGCTAATTCAAGCTTCTTCCAAGTTAAATTATAATGGCGTGAAACTAATTGATGACTGCATACAGGATCACAATGGTGTCTGTTATCACACCCACATCAGCATATTTCTGTATTAATCATGCTTATGTTATGAAAAAACAACATTCTTTACTTAATTGCCTATGTGCTAACCATTGGTGCGTTGTGGAGCTCATCTACTTGGGTTCAGTCCTCTACAAATTCGATCAAGGAGGAGAACTACCACTAGCATGTGCTGCAGCTCTGACGACTAGAATGCATGTTTGGAATAATGTCTGTTATGAGCTTGATAACAAGGTTTCTCCTGACAGGGAAGTTACCGAAGGAGCTCAATGTGGCTAGCCCGATATAGATTCACGGATGTTCGAGCAAGAGATCTTTGAGAGAATATTGATAAAAAAATTGAAGCAGTCGGGCAATTGTCGGTAAGGGTGCGCTGGCGTTGTTCACTTGAATATTGGCGAGAAAGTGGTGATTGCAGGCAAAATAACAAATACAGGGAAGAGGATATTGACAGATTAAGCATTTTTTGAAAGAGAAACTTGAGATTAAATATTAAAAAAAAAGTTTTTATATTTCTTAAAAAGCGCAAGCTCAAAGTGGGTGTGTGACTTGTGAACTTTTTGTTAGAACATTAAGAAATTATGAAGGTCAGATCAACCTGAAAGCATTTCAAAGTAAAGATATATAGTTGCTACAACTAAAATAATGGGGAATGGTAATGAAGAAATTTAATGTTCAAGAAATTTAAAAATACAGATTTAATGTTTCACCTTGTAAAGAATAAAAAAAAGAAATGCTTACATACATATATTTACTATCCAATATTATAAAATATTGGTCAAATTCATCAAGGATTAAAATTAAGTTTTCTTCTTCTGTTATCCAGACAAAAAAATAAAAAAAAAGGTCTGAGAACTACTATAAAAGAAAAAAAAAAATATATATATATATATATATATATATATATATAAGAATATGAGTGATTTTCGTTTTCTTTTTCTATTTCAGAAATTTTTAAAAGAAAAAGACTGTATAGATCTAAATTCTCTTCTGCTATATATAACACAGACAATCAATAATCCAAGGAATAACTAAAAACGAGATAACCCTAGACAAGGCCAAGCTCTTGTCGATGTATTTGTTAAAGAACCCACTGCATATGAAAATTGTTAACCTCATATTGAATGATCCTGACTTCTGGGAACTGAAAAAAATAATCCAAAACCCATCTACACAAGCTTTAAAATAATGGCAAACAAGATCGAGATCTCTGAATGCTGTTTTGAACGACAAGTAGAGCTATCCACTGAAATTAACTCCATGTGGCCGCCGGATCACCTTTAGAGCTTTCAAAGAAAATCCTGACCTCACAATGTGGACAGACCTGTAATTTAACTCTCAAGTACTCATAGAACTGAGGATTAATCATTATTGGCATGTTTGACAGACTCCACAGAAACAGAAACAACAAGTATTTGTGAAGATGACAATCCGAATTATAAAGACTGAACTCAAAAACATTATGCAGTATCATCTAGCTATTCTTCATAAGTATTGTGGAATGCTAGATCAAAAATATTGTATTTCATATATCGGTGCTCAAGTATATGCTTATTACTTGAATTAGGGTAGCAAAAATAATAGATATCCCAATAATAATTTTTACTACTACACTTATAAAGTATTTAATATATTTTATGTTTATTTAGAAGTTTTTAAAGATATTATTGTTAGATAGATTTGCAACCGTGGGATCCTACCCTTGTTTAGATAATTAAAATTAATTAGACAATAGATTTGAGCATTCAACAAATCTAATAAAAAAATTATGTATTAATTAAAAATTATCAATTGAATATGAAGAGATGTTATAAGTATTAGCCAAATAATAAAAATTTTAATACAATCTTTACCATACTAAACTTCAACACAAAAGAACTTAATTATAAACAAAAGCAAATTAGACAGAAATCCATCCTATTTTTCTAAGACAGTAAGTTAATCAACCCAATTTTTATTTTTTTAAGAAAAAGAATGGAGAAAATTATGCTTTCAGGTCACTTAAAAGAAAATCAAAATGATTGAGAAAATAGGAAGAAGTTATAATCAGTTAAAAGGCCAGCTTTAGATGAAACAGAACAATCAAGCAATGAACATTTATAATGCATTTCATGGATTTAACTGCCTATTACACAACTAATCTGCTAGCAGTCAATTAAGAACAAACCAGATATGATTATCAGAAAGAAAGAAAAAAGAACAACCCAGCAGATATTTTAAGCCCACATCCAAAAAACTTCATCATAAGTCACACTAAAAGATCAATATAGAAACTTGATGAAGAGGCTAGAGAACATGTTACCATATATACTTGATGATCATGGAATACCTTCAAAATCGCCTGCAGACAGAACTGTTTTCACTTCTGTCAAACACTTCTGGAAACTTCAATTGAATAGGAGCAGTAAATTTCCTTGACTGCTCGCCATTATAATCCACCATTGAATCTTGCTTTTCTTCACTGTTGCTTGACTTATGGCCAGCTCTCTCTCCTTCTTGCTCTCTATATCTATATAAATACCTTTTCAATGGCTCAGCATAGTCGTCAAACCCTAGAGTAGCAAGAGCCCAACAAATGTCATCTCCATTAACAGTCTTTCGCTTCTCTTTATGACATTTATCTGATGCTTCACCTGTCACAAAGCTTATGAATTCAGATACACATTCTTGCATTGTTTCTTTAGCTTCTTTCGAGATTTTTGCATTTGGAGGAAGAATTTGCTTCATGATCCTCCCCACATTAGCTATGGGAAGCAATCTATCTTGCTCCTTAACAATACCTTCCTCATTTGAAGCACTAGTAGCTCCTGCAAAGTTGTACTTCTCATATCCTCCTGAATTATTGCCTATATTATCAATCATATCTCAATTAAAGAGAAGATCGATATCCCGTTAAAACGCAGACAGATCGTTCTATTATAACTAATACCTTAATATGTAACAAATTTATATATATAATGAGGCAATCAATAAAGATACTAATAATTGATTAATATTATAAATATATTACTCTAAAATAATACATTAAATTATGAAAAAAATATTTATTGCATCATCCCTAATCTTTTCATATTCTTAATATTAAATCCTTTATGTTTTACTGTGTTTTAAATGGCCCTCTATTTTCTCAAGTATTAAGGACTTTTTTTGCCTCAAACATGCAATTAAACCCTATTAAAAGCTATTTAAAATATAACAAAACATAAAGGATTAAAACATAATAAGTTTAGGGACAAATATACTATAAAAAGATAAAATAAATAAAATATGATAAAATCCAGTTTTTAAACTATTAAAAATCATTTCTAATTCTATTAAGGACAACTAAAATCATCCACACAAATCGTCCTTATTGCTTCCATCTCCAATTGTATAGAGCTAATGTCTTCTCTGTCACAAGGGACGGACTTTGCAAAACAAAACTTCTCTCTAAAAGTTGTCTGAAATGCATCTAGAAAGTTATCAAGTTATGCAAACCATAAAATGAGTAATCTTAGGCAATAAAATGAGTTTTTCTTAAACTAAACAAATTTAAATGTATATGTATCTCAATCATGATTCGGGAGACTGTCGCATGATGTGGCTGTCGCGACATAGACCTGGTCAACTGTGACAGGGGACAAAATGGCGGGCAAGTTTCTAAAGTTGGTATGAGTTAGGTCCATCCTTTTAGTTTAAATTAATTTCAATGTGCAATGGCAACATCTAAAAACCCTAAAAATGCTTTTACTTTTATAATTAAAAAAAAAAAAAAAAAAACCCAAAAATGCCAAGGACAAAAACATATCAAATTATTAAAAAAATGGTCCCCCCCTTCTCCCCCAAAATCTAGTGTTTTAGTGTATAATGCTCTCAATAAGTTTGAAATAAGAATGTTTACTTAATACTTTTGTATGAATTTGTGGTTACTATTTGTGCACGTTTGTTTCTTAATGTGCACATACAACCAAAATTAAGACCTAAAAAGGATGAATTAATAATAAATTAGTAAACCCTAGCTAGTGTTGGGTTACCCACATATATACATATATAGAGAGAGCTTCCAACATTTGATTATGTCATTCCACACGACTAGCAAATCATCTTACTTAATCTGTATATCTTAATTATAATTTTGTGAGGTCACGATGATTCATTATGTCCAAGGGAACCCCATGTTTCAAAAGCTTGGGGAATATATTACAGTTCTTAACAACGATACGTGGCAATTACTGGTATATATCGACCCAAGATCAGTGGGTGAGGCAAACTTGTGGTTTATTTGGTGCAAGTTCATTCACAGGTCATTATATACTTATCAAACCATCCCCACACTCCACACATAATTTATATATATATATATATATATAATATGAAAATGAATGGATTTAAATTTAGTTCAAAATAATAAAGTAAAATGCTAGTATGATATGGTGTAATTTATTATTGATTAATTGAATTGCTAAGGTATCCAGTTGTAAATAGATGCTTATATGTTTCAAATTAAAATATATTATTATCTTACAGTTCAAATGATTCTGTCAATAAAAAAAATTAAATGTGATAGATGTTATTCGGTATTATTTATAATTATAAAACCCGATTCGATTGTTCTTTTTTTCTATTAATCTACAACATTAAAGTTGTTCTTTTTTAAGTCTATGAACAACAAATTTAAATTATGTGATATAGAATTAGGCTAATTAGCATATGGGTAAAACCCTAATAGTTTCATGACAACCATCGGTGTGTATAATTTAATAATTGAAGACCTATGAATTACACTACACGTGCAGTAAACGACAACAAAATCCTTAGAAAGAAATGTTACCGCAAAGGTTAAAAGTCTAGAAAGTTGTGCAATTGAACTCTGTTTTATTGTAATATGCTCAATTAATTAAAACTGAGGTCCTGCCAATTATTTTAAGATGAGATGAAGGAGGAGGTGATGAATTTCAATTTACATATTTAATAAGGGAATAAGGATATAAATAAAAGAGGGGAAAAGAAATTGGACGGTAATGAAAGAACCAAAAGAATATGTGGACTCATAATATTCTGAAAAATTTCCAAGTAGATTTTGATATTTCATAAGGAATATATCCCATTACCAATTCTAGAGTTAATTGTTTATTATATATATATATATATATTCCAATCCATTGCTTAGCTACTGAAAACTTGTGCATCTAAACTGTACTTTCCTGCGTGAATTCACTGTTCAGAGAACATGATTTGTGGTCCTTATCTTATAAACAATTTCAAAGTTTTAGGTTGGGTCATTACAGTTGAAGAAAAGCATATTAGAAAAAAGGCAATTACTTTAAATTCCTTTTTTATTTTATTTTTTTTACTTAAAGTTGCTTTTATGTAAGATATATATACAGTTAAGACATCTTAGTGGAAATTTATAATATTTAATTTATGATCATTTTAAACTTCAATATATTTATTTAAATTCATTAAAAATATTTATTTTATTTACAAATAAATTTTAAATAGAATTCATTTACGAGTAAATTTTTATATTTGGTGTGTTAAACATTAACTATAATATTTATTTTAAACGGAAATAAATTATAATAAAAAGTTTTATTTTATGAAATATACAAATTTATTAATTAAAAATTTTATATATTTATTTAGAATTTTGTTTAGTTGATAAATTTAATCATGTAAAATTCTAAATATACTGATATTCATTTCAACTAAATACAGTGTTACGAAAAGATTACCTTTTTATATATAAAGGAATTGATTTTTGGGGCATGGAATGAGAAACTGAACCGGCCATGACGTTGGCACAAATTAGGCATAATATTTAATAAGTAATAAACTGAAATAGAAAGTGGGTTCGACCCAAGACGTCCTTAAAACTTTTTCTTTTCTGTTGTTGTTCTTGTTGTTTAAGGATGTCATATTACAACTTTCGTTGAGATTCCTCATGATCATGATGTAGGTAGTGGGCATCTTAGCTGATCTATTATTAGATTTTAGAGATCTGAAAGCTTTTGTTTGAGTGGGTTATGGGCCAATCCTAGGAAGTCTACTCATGTATAATTATCACTTCTTTCAGCTTATTTAGGTTTAAAAGATTTCCATTAACCCAACTTAGTATGCATTATAACTTGATTTTCCTGCTTTTGGAATACAACTTTTTCTGCTCTTCTTTTCGTGCCACTTGAACCCATCTTTACCGGATGCTAAATCTTGATCTTCGGTATCTTTACTCCAAGAATTCTTATCCCTAAACCTTTAATATTTGGGATCCGTCTTTAAAGACAAAAAAAAATATTATTAAAATTAAAATCACTTTGTCTGAGCAACCTTCATTCAGAAATCCATCTGAGTCACATTTTCTATGTTGAAGTAGTAATTACATTTGGATAGTCCCAGGAGATTGTTTCAATCAAATCCTCCAGGTATGGGGAGAACTTCCAGGAATAGAGATTATTGCATCCACAGAATTATTCTCTCAAGCTAAATTTTAAATTTTGTATAATTTTTTCCCGATTTTTAATTTTTTTTTTTTTTAAAGACATACATGGTTGCTGGTTCACAGTATATATGCCATATATATATTTGAAATTAGCGGTGAATACTTGAAGAAATTGTATGTCCGGTTTTGGTATATGCATACTTCTATCATGAGCTGCACCATGTTAACTGTTGTTGCACATGGGAGTTACTGTCACCAGCTTTAACTACAATATCGACAAAGTTATCAGCTTCTTTCTTTCATTCAGGCGGACCCGGAAAATAACGATAATTCAAGCTTTAGTTTTCCTGGTTTGATGAAAAGGCTGCACAATGCACCAGAAAGCATAAAATTCACGCCTATAAATTCATAGATAAACAAGCGCCATTGGTCACCTTCACCTTAAGTATCAGCCAACTCTACACTGTAGAAGACTCAATATCATCAGAGTAGGCCAAAGGGTCTAAAGAGCAAATTGGACCTTTATATATATATATATATATATATATATATATATATATATATAACCATAAGGAACCTTCTTTTTTTTTTTGTATTATTGAAGTGGAATATACAAACCCTTCCTTCTCAACTGATAGTTAACAAGCATGCTGATGCAAACTGAAATGCATGAGCATGACTGGCACATTTATCAGATGGAAGAGCTTGTATGACACGAGGGGCAGATTTGAGCCTTTGGCCATGATATTAGCATGTCATAAAGGGTGAAATAGCAAGAATTTGCTTTTTATCTGCCAAGGATTTAAGCATGAGAAACCAACAGAGTCTTTCAGGTAAATTTTGTCCGGAAGCACAATTCAGTACGGCCTGCAACTGCATTCCAGTCAGGTATAAAACCAAGTTGCTGACTTAAAGCAGCCATCTTCAGAAAAAGGTCTTGTTTGTGAGAGCAAGCCATATACGCATGATTACATCCGCTTGCAATAATCTGCTGAACAGGAGAACTCACACAGCATTGGCTACTGCCGCTATGAAGTACAAGAGACACGTGCAGTCATACCTATAACCAGAGATCAAAGATATAAGAAAATAAACTTAAAGGGTAAAATAAGTCCATAGATTTTTATTAAAACGTATTACAAGTGCTCAGTGTGTTGAAAAACTAAACTTAATTTAATAATTATTGAGTATATTATTTAATGTTTAAGTTATGAAGTTAAAGAGTCACATATTAAATATGTAAGTTATATATATATTCATTAAGTGTGCAACTTATATATTAAGTGTAGGATGTTTAAGAGTTGTAGATTACCAAAAGACTTCTTGGCTACTAAGCTAATAAGTCTATATATATGTTCTTTGTAATTTCAATTCAATACAAGTGTGTTTATCCTTTCTTCTTCTTATTCTCTACAACAAAGTGGTATCAGAGCAACAACAAAAAAGTGAAAAGAGAGTAAAAAAAAAGAGAGAAGAAAGATGATGAGTAATGGCTTATTTCCTTTTCAATTTTCAAAATTCACCAAAAAGAGTTATGATAATTGGTGTATTCGTATGAAAGTCTTGCTAGGATCGCAAGATGTGTGGGAAATTGTTGAAAAAGGATTGGAACAACCTGAAGACGAGAATGAATTGCCTCAAATTCAGAAGGAAGCGTTATAGAAATCAAGAAAGAGAGATCAACAAGCATTGACTCTAATCCATATGTGTTTGGATGAGAGTATGTTTGAGAAAGTTTTAAATGCTACAAGTGCTAGAGAAGCATAGCAGATCTTAGAAACTTCTTTCAAAGGAGTTGATAAGGTTATTAAAGTTCATCGTCAAACCTTGAGAGGAGAGTTTGAATCTCTCAAGATGAAAAATTCTGAAACAATTTCAGATTATTTCACTAGAGTTTTGACTATTGTCAATCAATTGAGAAGATATGGCGAGAAAATGGAGGATGTCCGTGTGATTGAAAAGATCTTTAGATTCGATGTTTGATTATATTATTGTGACAATTGAAGAATCAAATGATTTAGAATCCATAACTTTTGATCAGTTGTTGGGATCATTGCTAGCACGTGAAGAAAGAATGAAGGAGAAAGAACCCCAATCACAAGTTCTTTTCTCAAAGCTGTCTTTGAAAGAAAAAGATAATGCAAATGAAGAATCACAAAGAGGAAGAGGAAGAGGCGGCATATTTCATAGCCGTGGTCGAGGTAATTTCAAAGGAAGAGGAAGAGGAAGAGAAAGATTTGGTGGAAATTCAAACTATTTATATTCAAATCAAAGGCAATCATCACAAGGACGTGGAAGAGGTACTTGGAATAAAAGAGGTGAAGTACAATACTATAATTGTGAGAAATATGCTCATTATGCAAATGAATACAGATATGGAGCTGTTAAAGAAGACAAAGTATTTTGTGCCAAAGGTGAAGAAGATGAACAACTACTTTGTTATTCTCATCTGATGGGAATGAAGGCAAAGATCAAGAATCATAGTTCTTGGATACAGGGGCAAGTAACCATATGACAGGCAAAAAAAATTTATTCGTGACCATTGATGAATCATATAATGGTAGTATTTCATTTGCAGATGATAAAAAGATAGTCTACGAAGGCAAAGGTGATATCTTGATTCAAGCCAAGAATGGCTCACATCAGTTCATTACTGATGTATATTATGTTCCAGAAATGAAAGTGAATGTGTTGAGTTTAGGCCAACTTTTGGAGAAACAATTCAAGATCTACTTAAAGAATGGTGCATTGGTGATGAAAGATAATAAAGGTAATCTGATTGCTAAGGTTGAGATGACAAAAAACAGAATGTTTATTCTCAAACTTCAATCTGATTATATGAAGTGCTTAAAGGCAAGTGCATCTAATTCATCCTGGCTTTGGCATCAAAGGCTGGGACATTTGAATTTCAACAGCTTGAAGCAATTGGCTCAAGGGAGAATGGTTCATGGTCTACCTTTCATTGATCATCCTAATCAGTTGTGTGAAGGATGTATGTACGAAAAGCAATTCAGACACAGTTTTCTGAAGGAATCATCTTCAAGAGCATCGAAGCCTCTTGAACTTGTCCACGCTGATATATGTGGTCCAATTAATCCAACTTCTTTTAGTAAGAACAAATATTTCTTACTGTTTATTGATGATTTCAGTCGAAAAACATGGGTTTATTTTTTGAAGCAGAAATCTGAAGCTTTCAAAGTATTCAAGAAGTTCAAATTGTTGGTTGAAAATGAGAGTGAATGTTCTTTAAAGGCATTGAGAACTGATAGAGGTGGTGAATTCACTTTAAATCAATTCAATGATTTTTGTGAATCTCATGGCATCCGGAGATTGTTGACTGTACCGAGATCACCTCAGCAGAATGGTATTGTGGAGCGCAAAAATAGAACCATCCTTAACATGACTCGAAGCATGTTGAAAAGCAAACAAATGCCTAAAGAATTTTGGGCTGAAGCTATGGCATGTGCTGTATATCTGTGTAACAGATGTCCTACAAGGAGTTTGCAGAACTCTACACCACAGGAAGCATGGAGTAGAAGAAAGTCAACTCTTCTCATCTTAGAGTTTTTGGTTGTGTTGCTTATGTTCATGTTGCAGATGAAACTAGAATTAAACTGGATGACAAAAGTGAAAATTTCATTTTTGTTGGATATGATGCAAGGTCTAAAGGCTACAAGTTGTACAATCTGACAAGCAAGAAGATTATCCTGAGTCGATATGTCAAGTTTGAGGAAGCTGATGGATAGAATTGGGAGAATCAATCAGAAAATTATAATTTTCTTCCAGTTTTTGATGATTCAAATCAAGATATTCAGCATTCTAATTCTGATATACAGAACTTGACACCTCCAAGAACTCCAGCAAGTATTCAAGGAAATTCAAGTCCTTCAAGTTCATCTGAAAGACCTACAAAGATGAGAAATCTGCACGACATATATGTTAACACTGATGAAGTTTCAGATTATGTTCATTATTATCTTTTTACAAATATTGAACCAATGAATTTTGAAGAAGCAGTGAAAAATGAAAAATGGAGAGCAGCCATGGATGACGAAATAAAATTAATTCAAAAGAATGACACTTGGGAAATAGCAAATCTTCCCCAAGGCAAGCAAGTTGTTGGTGTGAAATGGATTTACAAAATCAAGAAGAATGAAAAAGGAGATGTCGAGAAATACAAGGCTCGACTTGTTGCAAAAGGGTTCAGCCAACAACATGGAATTCACTATGATGAATTCTTTGCACCAGTCGCTCAATTGGAAACAATTCGCTTAATCATTGCTTTGGCTGCACAAAAAAGATGGAGAATTTTCTAAATGGACGTGAAATCAATGTTCTTGAATGGATACTTAGAAGAAGAAGTATATCTACAACAACCTTTCGGATATGTTATTAGAGGGCAAGAAAACAAAGTTTTAAAACTGAAGAAAGCTTTGTATGGATTGAAGCAAGTACCAAGGGCATGGTACAACAGAATTGATATTATTTCAAGAAGAAAGATTTTCTGAAATGTCCTCATGAATATTCTCTTTATGCCAAGAAGAAAGAGAACGGTGATATTCTTATTGTGTGTTTGTATGTTGATGATTTGATCTTTACAAGAAATAATTCAGCAATGATTGAAGAATTCAAAAAGAAGATAGCTGCTGAATTTGAGATGACACATATAGGGCTGATGTCTTATTATCTGGGAATCGAAGTGAAACAAACTGATGATGATATTTTTGTTTCTCAAAAGAGCTATGCAAGAAAGATCTTAAAGGAGTTTGGCATGGAGCAATATCAGCCTTTCAGCACACCAGTTGAATGTGGAGTAAAACTGTCAAGATATGATGATACTGAGAAGGTGAATCCAACTTTGTTTCGAAAACTTGTTGGAAACTTGAGGTACTTGGGAATCCTATAAGATCCATTCGTTCTTTTTTCTCTGACAGATCATCAGAACTTCATTTGGGTTCGAATCCTACTGAGAGGTTCACTAGAGATCAGAAATTGTTGAAGAAAGAACAAGATGTTTCTTTTGTCCTTTCCAGGCGATCGGAAAATAAAGAAATAGTTAATATATTCAAGATAATCACGTATTTACAAAATACTTGTACTAAACCTGATATTCTTTATGGAGTAGGACTTATCAGTCGCTACATGGAGGCACCAACAAATTCGCACATGAAGGCTGGTAAAAGAATTTTGAGATATGTCAAAGGAACTTCAGATTATGGTTTATTTTATTCACCTTTAGAAAGTTTCAGTCTGGTAGGCTATAGTGATAGTGATTGGGGAGGTGATGTTGATGATCGAAAGAGTACAACGGGTTTTGTATTTTTTATTGGAGAGACTACTTTTACATGGAGTTCAAAGAAGCAATCTATTGTAACTCTTTCAACTTGTGAAGCTGAGTATGTTGCTGCTGCTGCTTGTGTTTGTCATGCTACATGGTTAAGAAAGGTGTTAGAGGTGCTATTGATTTCAAACGAAGAACCAATTGATATTCTTGTTGATAATAAATCGTCTATAGCATTGAGCAAGAATCCTATTTTACATGATAGGATCAAGCACATTGACACAAGATATCATTTCATTAAAGAAAGTATTCTTAAGAAGGAAGTAGAGCTGAAGTATGTCAAGTCGCAAGATCAACTTGCTGATATTTTCACAAAGACATTAAAGTTTGAAGATTTTGCCAGATTAAGAGCAAGACTTGGTTTGATCAGAAATTAAGTTTAAGGAGGAGTGTTGAAAAACTAAACTTAATTTAATAATCATTGAGTATATTCTTTAATGTTTAAGTTATGAAGTTAAAGAGTCACCTATTAAATATGTAAGTTATATATATATATTCATTAAATATGTAACTTATATATTAAGTGTAGGATGTTTAAGAGTTGTAGGTTACCAAAAGACTTCTTGGTTACTAAGCTAATAAGTATATAAATATATATATATATATATATATATATATATGTTCTTTGTAATTTCAATTCAATACAAGTGTGTTTATCCTTTCTTCTTCTTATTCTCTACAACACAGTGAGCACAACATAGCATAGCGCTGATTAAACACATCCCTGAGTGTTTGAATTTAGTCACCTTTGACATTTGGTAAAAGTTGGTAATGGAAAAAAAGAGTAATTAATAAAAGGAAATGTGATGTAACTAATCCTTTATTGACGAGTGACTAAATTTCAACTCAAATTAAAATAAAATGAATTAAAATTTTAAAAATAAAATTAAAAAAATTGCAAATTCATTGATCTTTTAATCAAATTTCTATTTAAATATATAGAAAAAGATTTAAATTTCAATGAGGAATAAACAGAGGCTTAAGCTCTGCTCCCTTTCTCCCCTTTATAATCTTTTCATGAAGGATTTAATGCTTAGATTTCCAGTGTTAAATATCTTTTTCTTTTTTTTAAAAAGAAAAATAAAGCTCTTTTCTAAACTCGAAAACTAACCCGTACCAGCCTAGCTTGCAATTCCTCTTTACATGAAACAAAGGTGAACCCCTTTGCTTTCGACGTAAGCTGAAGCCTGTTTTTATCCCTTAGCCAGGCCCATCCGACATGGAAGGATAATGGGCAACTGATCTTGAGTTTTGGGTCCATAATTGTCTAATCTCAAGTCCAAGAAATTAAACAAGCACAACCTCAGTCCAATTCTTTTTATTTTCTAGAAGTTTTGTGGAAAAAAAATGGAGATGGAGAAATTAGTGAGAGCTGCGAAGGCACGAAGCAGAAGGAATGGCCTGCCTATTTTTATGCTTTATTTAATTATTCAAATATATATTTTTTATTTATGTAAGTCCACCGATCTAAAATATCCCTCTCTACCTCTTCTAAAATTAGTTTCTTTTAAAGTAAAAATAAGAAAAAAGTGTGAAAGTCTTAAATAAAATATTACCCATTTAAGTGGAATTATGAAAGTAATTTAAGAATTTAATTATTTTGATATCTCAATAGTCAGTAAAATTTTCTATTTTCTTTTTCTTTTTCTGAAAAGAAAAAACATAAGATGAATACTATTCATATTAGCATTACAAGACAAAAATAGCAGAAGCAAATGTAGGTTGACAGTTCAACACTTGAATCTAGCTCAAAAATCACCATGATCTAGAAATTCAATCAACTAAACACAGAAAGGTCAACTCAAAAGTTAATGGAAGCCTTCAAAGAAAAGAATATCATTGAACATTAGTTTTTAGTGATTATATTATTATAAATACAACTTAATATATTATTTTCTAAAATTATTAATATTAATATTAATATATTATTTCTTAAAATTAATATCATTATTTGATTATAAATATAATTTATTAATTAAATATTAATATTAAAAATTAAAATTACATATAAATTTAAATTTTGTACGTTGAATATATTAAAATATAAATTTTACATATTAAAATATAAATATATATTAAGAATTAAAATTAATTAGATACCTCATCATAATCAATGCGATTGTTGCCACTATTTGATTATAAATACTTGCAGTTTATAAAATTTGAGTTGAATTTTTATTTTTAAAATAATATTAAAATATAATTAATATTAAATTAAATAATTTAATAAAATAATATTATAAATATGCTATCAATCTAATTAACTTAACTTAGGATTTCAAAATTCAATACATAAATGTATTAATAAAGTGAAACTATATTAAAAATAGGAGGAAATGTGGAAGAGGAAAAGCAAAATACAAAATACATCTTAATAAACACATATTTTCAGTTTAATTTAAATTCTTAAGTGTATATAATATTTTATTTTTTTTATGAAAAAGAAATTAAATACTTGGGAAACTCTTCCGAAGACCAAGGCTAGTGGGTCCAATGGCCAGTCATGTTGTTCTTCTTGACAAGTAATCTTCCTATCTTTTATTTATTTATTTGCGCCATTCCACAGCCATGTCACAATTCTTTGCGTGTTTTGGCCAATTAAAAAGTTTTCCAAATAAAATACTTTCCTAATTGCACCTTTGGGTTATTTTTTACCCCTTCCTTAACAATTATAGTAAGATAATAATATTTATACTAAATTTGTTAATTATAATAATAAAATAGTAATAGTAATAAGTCAAATGGGTCTTATAACTTTCACTGGTTAATTAAATAAATTTAAATATTTTATTAATACTACATTTAATTAAAATCTATTTAAAAAAAATTATTTTATTTAAAAAATAAAATAAAAATAATAAACTTAAAGACGATATTTAAATTTTATGGAACATTGCATAATTTATCTTAAAGTATATCTATTTTAGTAAAATTTAATTTAGTAATAATCGATTCTACAAAAATTCAAACATGTAGAATTTTAAATTAATATTTATTATATTTAAAACACATAAATTTTAAATTTATAAAAAAAAATTATAATTTTTATATATTTTAATAAAATACGGTGTAAGTGAATGAAATAAATTATTAATAAAATCTTAACTTTTTCTTACTTTTCATCTTTTTTTAGCAGCTAAACACTCATTTAACCAAACAAAACTCATAAATTCTATCAAATTCAATCTCCTTTGGGTTTCAAAGAAAAAGATCAGACACGTATCTATATAAAATAAACTAAATAATTACAAAAAAATATTATATAAACTTAAAAAAATTTACCAATTAAATGTTTAAACTGTTAAAAACTACAATTTGGTGTGTGAAACTAGCAAATATTTACAATTGAGTATATATAGCAGTTCCATACCAATTAAAATCAGTAATCTTAAAACACATATTATTGAGATGATAATCTTGACTATAATATAGACTACTAATAGTTTTACTTATGACATGTATAGTATTTTTTTATATATTTTTTTATTTTTATAATTTTTATTGTTTAAATAAAAGATGTATCCTCTTAATTGCAAATGTTATCTTTTAAAAATAGCTCATGTTGATAACTCGTAACTTACTATGTAACTTTTAAAAATTTAAATACTTGATTGTTAAAATAAAGTTTGTATATCATTTTATAATTATATTTAAAAAAGCTAAGGTCGATAACTCATAATCTGCTATTTTCCTACTCAATCGTAAGGTTCACATACTAAATCATAATTTTTAAAAATTTAAACACTTAATTATTAAATTTTAACAAATTCACACACTATTATTTAAAACACTAATCCACAGCTTCATTGAGATTATTGCAGTTGAAAAGACTATAATGCCTTTGATTAATTGCTTTCCTTTTATGTCTTTCCATATTTATTTACTTTCTCTTTTTTACTCTCTATCCTTATTTATTAATTACCTCTAGATTTTATGTACTTATCCTAGTTTAGTTTAATTTTAAAATTATTGACTAAAAAAAATTATATTTTATAAATTTTCTTAACTTTGACTTCAACAAGTTATATTGCTTTATTATCACCTTCCATTTGTAGTAGAATAAAAAAAATCTTATATAGTTTGACATAATTTGAGATTTTATTGACATATTTTATAATAAAATTTTGACTACTCTTTATATTCATTGGTCTATTATAAAAATAATAAAAAATTGAAATAAAAATTCATTCTTTAATTTTATCAATTTGTGTACATTTTTCTTAATTTTTCCTCACCTTAAAAACTATATATAAAATATATTAAAAATATATAAAATATAATATAATATTCATATAATGAATAATTCTTTTGCTATGAAATTAATAATATAAAAAATTGTATGTGATACTACTTATAAAGATTGAATTAAATGTATATAAATTATTTTGAATGGAATTATAAGAAAGAGAAATCACAAAGAAAAAAAAAAAGAAAATAAACGCAAAATAAATTATATAAAGAATATAAATTAAAAATATTGAAAATTTATGAGTCATTTGTATTGTCTGAAAATCTACAAGACATGTAATTCCTTTATTAATTTGGACATACATTATAATGCTTTCTGAAATACTCTCTCCATAAAATAAACTTATAGCTTTCATTTTTTAAAATATTTTACTAATAGATGTATACTAGAAAAGATATTTGTTGAAACAAAAAGAATTATTCTCGAACAATCTAAATTATTGTTGTATATATCTTATTCTTTACTAAATCAAATTTATAAAATCAGACTTTGTTAAAATGCGAGAAGAAATAAAAATAAAACAGTACCGAATCCAAATTATAAAAGAAATTAGTGTAATAAAAGAAATTAAAATAAATATATAAAAATGGATAAAAATAAAATGATAAAAGTAAATAAATATAAAAAAAATCAAGAAAGTTGAAGTGAAAGCAAAAATTAAGACATAATTACACCAGTAAAAAATACAAAAATATAAAAAGCCATGAAAGTAGAAAATAATTAATCAAAGAGCATAATAGTCTATTCAATTAATAAAAATGTTAAATGAAATTATTAATTAACAATATAAATCGTAGAAATAGTCACCTTTTTATAATTATTCTTTTATATAACAATACCGTGATTATTTTACGAGAAGGGGATATCATGCCGTTTATTCCGTAAGAAAACAAAAGCAAAGGCAACTGAAGTGGTAAGAATAAAACGGGAAAGTCGTTACAAAATATGTAGTTAGCAATTAAATTCTTTGAGAAAAATACACATACTTATCCTATGATTTAATACATCTTTGCAAAGTACGTATGATATTTTGTATATACATATTAAAAGAATACCCTGTAATTCATCCATTAGTAAATTTGATGTATATCCTTATTTATACACAAAATCGATAGATGATTAATATATATTTATTAATTTTAAATAATATAATATTTGTATCAATTATTTATTATTAAAATATAAAACACTTATAATATGTATATACACCAAGCCACCTTATATCTTTAAAAAAAGCTAATTTGATAAGTCTAAAATGAAAAAAAAAAAAAAATACTCAATATTGTATAATATTATAGCATGTAAATTATAATTCAATAACATTAATATATAAACAAACATTTATTTCAAACATTTTCATAACAGATCTTGCATATAAGTATTAATGCAAGTACAACTTATCATTCCCATTCTCTTAAGGGATAATTACAAAAGTAATGTTTGTATTTATTAAGGTTCGACATTTAAGTGTTTAAACTTTTAAAAGTTACAATTTAGTGTATGAATCTAGTAAATATTTATAATTGAGTATATATGACAGGTCAAGAACATGTTATAGGTTATCTATATCTGTTTATTACAAAAATAATGTGTCAACTTATTAAAAATTAATAATCAAGTGTCTAGACTTTTAAAAGTTACAATTTAGTGTGTAAAATTAAAAATTATTAACTTGTAGACAAATGAAACTCTATTATGTTTTTATAGTGAAAAATAATATTTACATGAAAGAGGATAAATTTTTTATATACACAACAAAAATTGAAAAAATTGATAAAAAGTATATAAATAAATACTATATATATTATAAGGAGATGTATTAGTAATTAATATTATAGTTAAAATTATCATCCTCGATAATAATCGATTTTATTTTAGATGTTTATAGTGATTGATTGAAAAAGATAAAGTGTCGCTCAAAGTTGGATACAAATTTCTTTAAAAGAATTGATGAAAATATAACGACAATAGTATAATGATGGTGATAATAAAAACTGTGTATTAATATATTAGAAATATATATTTTTTAAAGACTTTTGACATTTTATTCTTTTTATTCTACTAAACGGATAATATGTATTTTGTTATTACAAGTCTGTAATTGTTATTGACCTGCTATGTACACTCAATTGTAAGTATTTATTAAATTCACACACCAAATTGTAACTTTTAAAACTTTAAATACTTAATTATTAAATTTTAACAAGTTTACATACTATTTTTATAATTATTCAGTTTTTCATACGCTTAAATATTATTAAATCTTATCAAGTTTATGCATCATTTTTATAATTATTCATTCTCTTAATAATTATTCACAAATAAGAAAATTACTCATAATTTTAAGCTAAAGGTGTAATATTTTTACTTTAGACTATTGTGTTATTAGCTTTTCTAGCAAAGTAAGTTACTTTTTTTTTTCTTTTTATCAATAGAATTTAAACCGTAACATATTTATTTGTCACGAAAGAAACAATACACGCATGCTAAAATGTATCAAATCACAAGCATAACTTTAGAGATGGAGATTTTGAATTTGAGACTTTTTCTGTTTTTTGTGGAGTTAATTTTTAATAAAATTTAAAATTTAAAAATAGCATGGAGAAATTCAAGTTAATCCACCTAAAGACCTCACTTTTTTTTAACACTAATAACTAATATATACTAATTATATTTTTAATTAATAAAAAATTATCGATTCTATTAATTTCAAAAAAGATAATAAAAATAAATAAATAATTAATATATACTAAAAACATTTTCAATTAAAAAGATAAAAAAATTATCGATCCTATTAATTTCAGAAAAAGGTAGTTAAACCAAATAAAGAGCTAACAAAGTTATAGCTCGTGAAACAGCAATGAATATAATGGAATCCATTAGAGAGATAAGGGTCCATCAGAATAACTTACATTTATTGCATCGTCATCTGCCCTTTGGCCGCCACCAAAAGCCACTAATTGCTCGCTAAAATCATGATAATTTTTAGGAGGAGTAGTACCCTATTAGTTCATTTCTTTTTGTCTTACTTACAAATTACGGCGTCAAGGTATCTTTTCGATTTCATGGTTAATTTTATAAATTGATTATAACTCCTATTGTCAACAATCAATTACTTGGATTGACAAAGGAAAGCTTTTCTTTTGTTTTTTATTTTACCTATAATATTTATTGCAGTACTAAAAATGTGTGCATAACGTCCGAATATAATTGAAAAATAGTAAAATTGAGACTGCCACTTTTAATTGTTTCGGAGATTTGAATGAAATTATAAACTTGACCTAGTATTGTTGTCTGGCCTCCTTGTTCCTCGTAACAAGTATGTTATGATCCCACTTTATCTTCTAAAATGTCTTCAGCCCTAGAATTACCTTATTATATGCCAAAACTTCCTTAGAATTTCTTGAGATTTCATTTTATACTTATGAGATAATCTTTGATGGTAATTTTCGGATCAAAAGACCCACCACGATTATAATTAGGGGTAGTTACTTCTTACTCCATTATTTGTCTATAGTATATTCCTTATCCCTTGATATTTAAAAAATATATTTTTTTATTTTTTTATTTTATAATTTAATACTAAAAATCTTTTCCATCAGAATTTTCGTTAAATAACAGTTAATTAGATTTGGTTTTGTACTATTTACCTCTTGATCTTTGATGTAATATACAAATTGCCCCTTATAATTTATTTATTATACTAAAACCCTATTGTCTAATTTTTATACAAAAAATCAATTTTAGTGTTTGTAAAAAAGTAATTAATTAATGTTCTTTAATTACTCTAGTATTTATCATTAATCAAATTCTAGTAAAATTTAAATATTTTAAAAGTACTTATATTGATCAAAATATAAAAAATTCATATAATTTAGTTTTATATTGCTAAAATAAAATAGATAGTATTATTAGTATTAATCCTATTACAGTAAAATTGTAATTTTGATAAAACATTTGAAGATCAAATTATGTTTCTTTTATTAATGTAGATCCTTATTTATATTGACTTTCAAAACTCAAGGAGATTTTAGTGCAATAAATAAAATATAAGGAGCATTTTATATACTATACAAAAGATCATGAAACAAATAGTATAAAATAAAATCTAATTAATGATTTTCTAACAGAAATTTTAACGAAATAGGTTTTTAGTATAAAATTGTAAAATAAAAAAATAAAAAAAAATATATATTTTAAATATCAGGAGATAACTAGTAGGATATTAAAAAATACAGGAAGCAAATAATAATTATCGTTTGTAATTATTCATAGAGCTCATGGATCAACGTCAAAAGAAGGAACCTTACCTAGGTTGAGCATCCATCAAAAGAGTATAAAAGGAACTAGTCTTTTGTTGATCAAGTAACAAAGCAAAAAGATAAGTGGCAGGTTTATTGTCTTGCAAAAGAGAGAGAAGTGACCAGCACCCTCCAATTAGAACAAAAAAAGATATACTATCATCACAACAACCAGCATCATCAGTCGAAATCACATCACATAATGGATCAATTTGGTGAAGGAAAACATCCTCCTGCTTTAGAGCAATCTAAACAAACTTGAGAAACTTAATTCAACAAAAACAAATTTTAGAAGCCCAAATATATATGTAGCTACCATAGGAACGGTGGTTGGATGGATATTTCTAAATACTTGATTCTATTGAACCATAATATGGTGGATTCAGATAATAATAAATATACTTTGAATTTGATTTTATTATTCGTTGGGTTTAGATTTGAGTCCGTAGATGTCCGTGTTATCTGAACTCAATTATGTTAAAATTTATTATATTATATATTATTATTATTATTATTATTATTATTTATAACATTATTTAAATTTTGTACTAAATTAGTACTTGAATTTTATTAATATATATTGAATACTAAATGTGAATATTTAGATGGATTCGTCTATATTATATATTTTTGTTTATATTAAATTTTATTAATATATTTTAAAATTTAATTATTATAAATAAGTACCTATTTAATTACTCGAATATTTATATAAACGAATAAAGTATTCATCCACTATATATTTAAATATTTGTTAATACATTTAAAATTATTTAATTCAAATGGATTTTAATTAATTTCGAATAATATATATATCTATTTCTATTCAAATTTATTACAAACGTAATTTGAATAATAAAAATAAATTTTTAAAATGAATTTAGAATGAGCTCATATATATAATTTTTAATCAGGTCTAAATTCAAATATTTTTAAATAAACGGGTTAATTATCAATTGCCATTCAGATATCCTTATTTGTCCAAAAAAGAATAAGTTAAATGTTATGACCAGAACTGGAGAAGTTTGGTTTAGTCATGTTTTAAAATCAAACTTGCGCCCTTCTTTAATGTTTATTATCTGTTTCCTTCTTTATCTTTTTATCTTAATTTATTTCTGTCTGTTTTCTGATTAAATTAATTAAATAGCAAAATGAATAAATAAATGCGTGAAGCGACTTGCTAAACCGCATCCATAAGAGCTTTCATTTTCACCTACACTCTTACCATGAGATGGCCCTTTATTTATTTATTTCATAATCATATGCTACTTCTTAATTTGGAACGTTGATTTTACATCTAATGGTGAATGTAAGAGGGTTTTAGTTAAGAATTTGTTAATTTTTTGTAATAATGCACTAATGAGATGTGTTGTTTGCATGATGTATTAATTATATATCAAATCAGTTAATTGGTGGTAAATTAAATTTTAATACATAATAAAATTAGTGGGTTTGAACCCTATACAACACAGGGAGAGATAGAGTAGAGTCTTTTGAATTAAATTGTACAATTATTTAATCTCTTATTTTTATTGTAAACAAGTGAAAGGAAATTCGATTTTGATATTTAATTTTAAGTTGGGATAAAATAATTTTATTGTAATTATAATACAAGTCTTTTACAAATACAAATACAAAGTCAGTCTCAATCTCATCAAATGGAGTCCAACTTAACGCCTTCTAAATAGCATTCCTCCTCGCTAAGATGTCTTGCTGGAAAAGTAGGGAAAAAAAAGTGAAACATCAATCATATGAACCATATACCATAATAATATACACTCAGTTTTCTCATTAATTTGGTAAGTAATTCACAAAAGGGGAACGTTCCTTCCTAAAAAAGGGAAAATCTTATGCGACTAAAGAAAAAATTCATCTTGTTAAAGAAACTCAATAATCAATGTACACAAGACCTGTTGATGCGTTTGAGTACCTGATCACCCCGCCTAAAATTCTTTAGAATTATGTTATTTTAAATCCATCCGAGCCTGAACTTAAAAAAATCTAATTATTTTTTAGACGAGCTTGAAAATATTATTTTTTTTGAGATTCATCTGCAAATCCAACCTTATAAAATAAAATCTTTTTATATTTTTTATGTCGAACCGGGTGTGATTAGAATTTGAGATTTGTATAGCCGGACAGTATCAGATTCAAATATAAATTTGAAATTCAAACTCGATCAAGCCTGATCTTATACTAAATTTTCAGTATGTTTATACACAACAATGATAGAGTTAGTATTGGGTTCAAAATTTTAGTATTACACTTATATTTTTATAATTATTAATTTAATCTTCTTAATTTTTTAAAATTATCAATCTAATCCCTTGAATTTCATTAAGGGAGTAAATACTCTTTACTCCCTGATTTTTATTCCAATACACAAATTATCTTTATGACGCTTTTATTATTAAATTTTTTTATAATTTTACAAAACTAACTACTAATTTTCTGCATCTAAAGTCAGTTGCAGTTAAATATAAAAAATATTTACTATAAGAAAATAATACGATATAAATAGCAATCATCCCAGTAAAAAAAGAAGGTAAAATAAAAGAATAAATATTCTACGTATATGCACTTTAAACTAACCAAAAGAGGGTACAAAATTCCGAAAAGAGGAAGGATAATGAATGAGCAAATGAAGAGAAGCGTGGACAGCTTAGTAATTTGGATTAGTTTTAATAGAACCCACCATACGAACGCGTGGTCTCTCTCATAAATCAAACCGAACAACAAGCGTTAATCTTTCTCTCTCTCTCTCTCTCTTTGAGAAAATAGCAAAAGAATTTTATTTCTCTTATTCTTTTTTTTTTCTTTTTGCTCTCTTTCTCTCTCGCTCGCTCGCTCCCTATATTCCTCTCTTGGCTTGGTTTGGCTTGCTAAAGTCTTCGAGAATTCAACCTTCATATCCATGAAAGAAGCTTCAAGGTAAGTAAAAGGTATCTTATTTCTTAACTATCTTTCTGTCATAATCTTTCATTTTGAACATAAAAACACGTTTTGGTTTTATGTCTGCGTGTATGTTTGTGTTTTTTTTTGGAAGAAGAATAATTAAGTTGAGAATCGAGGTTAATAGATGCATATATATATATATATATATATATATATATATATATATATATATAACCAAGAACTACCCATTTGTGCAGGTTTTCTCTTCCACGTGGGTTTTAACGTTCAAGTTGTTCTTCTATGGAGGTCAGCTACATCTATACATATATATGTTTACTTCAATCTTTCTTTTATCACGTCTTGCTTTCTTTCTTTTGTATGTATATATATATGGTTTAATGTACATTTTTATTTTACTGGTTAAACAGTTACTTTTTTTTTTTAGCCTTTTATCATTAGAGTAATGGGGCTATATATAAATTTTCACGGCAGTCTTATTCTTTATTTGTTTCTCCTGAATGCTGGTCGTATGTATAAGATAATGCTACGTTTTGGGTTTTGAAAATCGTTGTATTGGGTTTGTTTGATTTGGCGTAACTATTACTTTTGTCGTTAGTTGTTGAATCCGTGAATGAACTTGTATATGGTATTTTGTTTTATTGGGATTGTATTGAAAGAATACTGCTTTATGATTGAAATGTTTTATGTGAAAATTATCTGCATCACTTCTGATATTTACTTTTGCCATTTTATCTGTTTAACATGGATAATTATTTTTATTAATCTTAAAATTCAGAAAAGTTCATTCCAGATCACAATGAGACATAAGGGGATGAATCCCATTGGCATTTAGTAGGCATGCTGAGTCGAATTGGTTCAATTATGTTTATTTTCTTTTCCTTTCCTGTGTTCAATATATCTTTATGCTGGTTAAGGGATTCTGTTCCTTGCAGAGTAGATTGCAAATGTTCTTTTCTTTTGCAAATTCAAATCTCAGTATCAACTTATCCTTTTTCCTCCGATACGTAATTTATACATTCCATATATATGGAGTTAGATAAAATTTTATGTCATTTGTAAACAGAAAAAAAAATTATTAACTTTCTTTTTATCTTTCATTTAATTCAGTTGTGCTTTTGAAGTTGTGTTTCAATACTTTGATTTATGCTACCTGCATTATATCACTGTGGTTGCATAGCCTTATTCTTCTCCAAAAACACTCAAATAATCCATGCAAATTGGAATTTTAAGTTCCATTTTACTTAGGGAGCACCAATTCTCGTTCTACAGTATTCCATTGTAATTAGCTCTTTGCACAATGATCTATCTAATCTTTTGTCTTTCATAAGGAAGTTTTAAAGTGTACTTTGGTCTTGAGCATGTAACTTATTGGCAGTTTGATTAAATGTATTGTCTGATTAAGCAGCTGCAAATTCTCAAGGACTGTTGAACATGATCATACTCGCACGATAAAATTCTTGCACATTCTGATCTTCTGAGTTATTTCTGCTGCTTTATGTGCAGATTGATTCTATTTGTCTGTATAGCAACATGGAAGAAACTCAAGATGAAAGTGTTCAGCAGTCACTTTCTCCTTGTTCATCTGAAATGGGAGATTCTTTTGGAGATCCAGAGGTGCTTCCTCGTGTTGGAGATCAATATCAGCCAGAAATTCCTCCTCTAATTTCAGATCAGGATCGTCTACAGCTCATAAATTTACCAAGAAACATAGATTTGATGGCTAATATTGATGAATTTTATCTACTTGGACTGCCCATTCCAATTACATGGTCAAATACTGGAGTTGAGAACATTAGCGGGATTGTTGAACTTGAGAATAGCGAAAAGAGTCAAAATACTTCTAACAATGAACACCCAGATCTTAAAGTTGAACCTAGGGATACTCTATCAGGTAATGGCAAGGATATAGGAGTTGATTCAAGCACTAAACTAGAAGTTGGAAGTGATAAGATGGAAGTTGATTTTGTCTTGCCACAGGAATCTGAAAGTAAAATGGGTCTGCTCGAAACAGGTTTGTGTCCTCTTCCTGATTCATTGGATGAATCATGGACAGACATTGAGCGGGATAGTTTTCTTCTTGGTCTATACATCTTTGGGAAGAATCTTGTCACTGTGAAAAAGTTTGTTGAGAGTAAAAAGATGGAGGATATTTTGTCTTTCTACTATGGAAAGTTTTACAGGTCTGATGAATATCGTAGATGGTCAGAGTGCCGGAAACAAAGAAGTAGGCGAAGTATCCATGGACAGAAGATATTTACAGGATGGAGGCAACAAGAACTATTGTCACGATTATGTTGTCATGTTTCACAGGAATGCCAGAGTCAGTTGCTTGAGGTATTTTCTCGATGTTGCATTATAAGCACATACCTATAATCTCTATACCTGTAATCCTTTGTTTTCAGAAAGCATTATATGGGATTTTATCTGCTTGCTTTTATTCTGCCCGTAACTAAATATACTTGTTTACATAGTGCATTGGCATTGAACTTTTTCTTACAAATATTTCTTAATGTTCAATTACTACGAGCGCAAAAAACATAAGTATTTTATTCATAATTTAAGAACGTGTTTGTACTTAATGTAGTTATAGCATCAGTAGTGAAATGGTAGCAGGTTTAGTACTTGAAGATTATATCGTATAACTGCGCTATCAATTGTAAGGGCTTTTTCTTACTTTCATAACTGCTATACACTCCATGTATATGTGCATAATCCTTACTATGAGTCTTCTTTAATCTTGTCCGAGTTCTTGACAAGTTTATACTTGAGTAGGAGAAGTCAATTTTTGTGGTTGTATGTGCTCTCTATCAATCTTCCCATTTAATGTTTGGCATGGGCCGTTTATACCTATTTGGTAATCATTCTTATGCAAAACATTCTTCCTGGTTTGTCTCCTATGATGCATGCTTGTCTAGCATCTGAAGCTTTTCCTTTCAAGTACCATCAAGGTCCTTTTAATTGTACATGTTACTTGGTGATTGGCTCTTTCTAATTTTTGGGTCTTTCTTCCTTCCACCTCCTTCCTTTTGTCTGCTTATTCTTGCGTCCATTATTTCTCTTTTTAATCTCGTTATCGAGCTTATAGAGTCAGTTTTGAATAAACCTTTGTTTATTACATATCCTGAACTTCTCCTTCCTGTTTCTATTATATGTACCGACTTTTTCTTATCAGTCTTTACCGACCTTTTCTTATCAGTCTTTCTCCTACCATTAAACTAGTTAAATGTCTATCAAATCTCTCTTATAATGAAGATACAGTTGCATTGAGGAAGGTGCAAGAAAATTCAAGGTCAAGACTGCCAAATGGTGGTACTAGTTTGCTGCATCTTGAATCAATGTGGCTCTCCATAGAATTTTACATATTCTACAGGGGGGAATCTTTAGAATAAGGAAATGGCATATCGGTTTGCAAGATGCACCATACTATGGATGTTGAGCCACAGAGTGTAAGGTGGGTTTAAAACTAATTTTATAGCTTTCAGGGTGTGCATGTTAATATCTCTTTGGTTAGCTCTATCACGAGTACAACTGAACACCCAGGTAACTGGGCCCCTTACATTTTTTAGGATGAATTGTAGGTCAAAATGGTTTCTCCCTTATTCATCTTCCTCAGCCTCACTAGCATGCGCCTGTAATAGTGCTTCCATATGGTGTATATATGCTCTTGTAAATTCAGCTTTGTGCAACCAGTAGTCTATCAATGCTGTTTGACAAGGTGCTTTTAGAGTAATTTCACTTATTCTATTCAACTTCACTATCAATTCTCCTATTCAACTTCTCTTTGCAGTACACTCATGATCTCTTCACTATGTGTCTAGGGTTGCCCTTATTTTTCATAATGATTGGAAGTTTAAGACAACGAGATTGATAAACTATAAATATATATTTTTTGAAAGGATATAATATTATTTTACACTATGTAGAATTTCCGGTGATTTTAATTGTCATCCTATGATGTAAGTTCTTCCTGATCAAATTTTGGAATGCATGCACATTCTTACCGCTTACCTATACTGTTGGATGCATATGAGAATATTCTGTAGAAGCATTAATTTATTATAGAATGTGAAGTGTGAAGAACTGGAACTGAAAAGTGGGGTCTTTCTTTTTGGGATTTCTAGTTATGATGATGAGATCAATTGCCATAGCTTTGAAAATAATATCAACTCTTGAATAGCGTTGTAGATGTTTAATTCTGATCTCTGGACTGATAGATATTTGTTCTAGAAAAGCAACTTCATTCTTTCATTTCTCAGGACAGTTCTTCCTTTTCTCAGATTTTGAGTTGGGGTGTAATTTTTCATTTTTATGATATGGTTCATGGCTGTTGAACTTAGTAGTTCAATATATAAATATCTGCAAATTTTCCACCACAGAGGCATCTTTACACAGCCAGTCATTACATTTATCATCTTAATATAATCTTCCAGTGAGCATCAGTTGGGAATTCATCTTGCTTGTATAAAATGATTGTCCAGTTGATCCCAGTCTATTATAGAGTTTATGAAGAACCTTGGTATATTAGCTGTGTGTTTATATTCCGACAGCTAGTCTTGCTTCATTCTAATGGCAGTTGTACTGCAGGTGTCGAGGTCATTCGCAGAGGGGAGAATTTCATTTGAAGAATATGTTTTCACTCTGAAAAGAATAGTTGGCATCAGTACACTCATCCAAGTTGTGGCCATTGGAAAAGGGAAAGATGACCTCACTGGTACTGCCGTGGAGCCAATAAAGCCTAATCAAACAATTTCTGTTCGTCCTGAAATACCAGTTGGAAAAGCCTGGTCCTCTCTTACATCTTCAGGCATCATCAAGTTTCTGACAGGGGATTTTAGATTAAGTAAAGCCCGATCTGGTGATCTCTTCTGGGAAGCTGTTTGGCCCCGACTTTTAGCAAGAGGATGGCACTCTGAAAAGCCCAAGGACAATGGCATTTGTGGTTCTAAGAATTCTTTGGTATTTCTCATTCCTGGTATCAAAAAGTTCTCAAGGAGAAGACTTGTCAAAGGCAACCACTACTTTGATTCTGTTACTGATGTCTTGAGTAAAGTTGCATCAGAACCTGGACTACTTGAGCTTGATATTGAAGCCACCCAAAGCAGCCAACATAAGGAAGAAGGTGCACTGGATCCACCTGGAAATCAGGACCAGGATGGTCTCTCAAAAAAGCAACACTATTGTTATCTCCAGCCACGTAATTCACAATATAATCAGAATGTAACAAAATTTACAGTTGTGGATACCAGTTTGGCTCACGGAGCAGAACGAACAAAGGTGAGGGAGCTTAGAAGTTTACCTGTTGAAAATGCTAGTTTATCTAGTTTCTCCAGTCTTTCTAGTGAAACTGATGAAGATACATCTGAAGATTCACAAGAAAATGTAGTAGAAACTAACACCTCAAATCCACAAGAGAATGTCATCAATAGGAGAGCTTGTGTGGACTCATTGGCTTGTGTGAATAGTCCTCCAAATATTGACATACATAATACCCCTGGCCCCTCAGTTTTAGCTGAGGAAAGTCATGAAAATCAAAGCGTAACTGTAAACATTGACAAGGAGGTAAGGAAGACTATGAAGTATCAATTCAGCCGGAAGGCGGAGTCTGGTTGCTCCAAATATTTGGTTCCCATAACTAAGCAACAGGGAAACGTTGCTTGTAATCCTGGAGATTCAAGCTGCCACACTAAAAGTATGTCTGCAGACAGGAAGTTAACTCGAGATGAGTCCCATTACTACATGTCGAATTTGCCTGATGTGTGTGAGGAAATGATTGTTCAGGTGGACCCACATAGTTTATCATCTGCTAGTTCTTTGGGTAAAGATAGTCCAGCTGAGAGTAATGAAGGGTTGGTTAATGAGCATTTCCTATTTCAAGATGCATCTTCAGGAAAACCTCTCTCCCCTAAGTTGATTGATTTGAACATTCCTTCTGTATCACCAGATTTGGCAGTTGATGGACATGGTATGACAGCCATGGAACAAAACAATGAGTATGTATGTGTAAATAATTCATCCTTTTTATCTGGACTAGGTCACCAGCCCGAGCCATATAAGCTTCCCGATGCTGAGGTTCATACAGGGCAACAGCCTATCATGAACAGCCGGAGGCAGAGTACAAGGAGTCGTCCATTGACCACGAAGGCACTGGAAGCTTTAGAAATGGGATTTTTGGCCCTAACAAAGAAGAGAAAATGCGCAGACGTACTAGAAAAGAACTCAATATCTAGGCCTTCTCCACGAGTTCGTAGAAAGACTAGTTCCAAAGCAACTTCTAAGGCTGGTGCTACAGATGATGCTGCACAGTCCAAAGCTGGGGAGTCATTGGATGGTTTCCATGATAAGTCTGACATGGTTGGTCAGTCTTAGGTTTAACACAGTGAGAAATGTCCTTGACAGTTGCCTGAACCTGACTTTGTCTCTACACCCTGATTTCTCCATGTTTTTTCACTGGTCTAAAAATTTGAAATGCTTCCCTGATCATACTAGAGCAGCAATGCCTTCTTCAGTCATGCATCCAATGCAAATGCTAGCAGCAAATCCAGCTGCTAGAAATTTGAAAATCACATTAGTCAGATGAAGCTTAGAGAGGATTTTCTGAAAGTATGCTGTTGAAGTGTCACTTAAGCTTAACATTTTGGCACAGTTGGTGTAAATGGCAGTTCCCTTGCAAGAAAGGTTCTGCTCGAGGTCTCCCATCGCATGCCCGAATCTTGATGGAGAAATTAGAAAATTGCGATTCAGTTGGTTGATCCTCATGATATTACAGGTGAATATCCATATCATTCCAATGTAACAAGAGATAGCATCTCCTTTTTGATTCTTAGAAACTTAAATCTAATAATGATTTTACTTGCATATTAGGTATTGTCATGGCATATAGAAATACAAGTTTAGTTCTTTGCTCCCAAGACAACCCACATTGGGGAAAATGGAAATAATGAATGACAAGTACTTTTCTGAAATGTCCCTGTATCTCTTTTAAATTGCTGCACTTCTATAAAGAAAAGGCAACGAAGAGGATGGATTCACTTGTGGTTTTCATGTTATCTGTGCTTATCTCTTTGTAATATTCCTGAAGAAAATGAAATTGACCAACTGCAATCTGTCTTAACCTTCATGGTGGGCAAAAGAAGGAAGCAGTCCACTGACAACATTCCTGAGCCAGTTACTTTGAAATTTCATACTCTGCAAAATGGAATACATTTTTTTGTTACATTCAAGCGTATATGACTTGATTTTTCTTGGTAATAATTGAAAGAAAAGTATTCAAGTATACAATAAAAGAAATTAGAAATTTCTTTTACCAAGTTTAAAGAGAAAAGCTTAGAAAGGCAATACTGAAAATATGAAATGTAATCAAAACATAAAGTAAACTGTTCGATGCATTTTATGAAGTGGAAATAATAGGATTATTCTAGTTAACATTTATTTATAACCTCTAATTCTAACAAAAGCAATCTATCCTGGAACCTTTCTCTTGAAGAAACAAAATTCTTAGTCTGTAACCCTGTTAAAATGCATTTACAGTAAAAACAATGGCAGACGACAACTTTTCCTAACCAAACAAGTCCTCGTAAGCAACAGGAGCTAGCAGATATTACACTGTTTGCTTTGCTTTTATAAAATACCATATTTTCATTGGATTCATAAGCCCTAAGGTCAGTGTCGTTTTTATGCTTGTCTTATCCCTGCATGTGTTCTTGCTTTATGAAACTATATAGTATATATAAATAATATTAGAGGCTGCTTTAGGTAGTCTTTATATCACAAATAAGGAAAAGGGTGATGACAAAGAGGCGTATAGATGAGGTTAAAAGACAGAAAGAAAAACCTTTTCAAATGTAACAGGGAGCTTCTCTTCAGGATACACTGGACACCAGGTCCAGCTAGCAGCAGCTCCATGAAAAACAGCAGAAGCAGCTGCAATTTCACTTCCATCAATTGAACTTTGGACTTTGCGCTGCTACTAACAGAAATGGGGGAAAATTATCCCTTCGTATCAAACCTTTGCATCTCTTACTGTATATGAGATCGATGTAATAATTTCTTTTTAACACAGTTTGATGATAAGACAGCAAAGCATGTAATATGATATGAACGAAATAGAGGACATCAACTAAGTGACTTGATGCCTTGCACTCTTCTGTTTAAATTTCTAGAATTAATTAGTCAGTACATTCTTTGATTAATCTTGAATTTATCTTCATGATTTGCTGTCGTTGTTTACTTATATATAATCTGGTTGTGGTTGGATAACACTTCTTTTTTCTTTTTTATCCTCATTACATTCATTCTTATTTTTATCTTCATGATGCATTTAGTTGATTTCGTTTTACCAAAATATTAATTATTAAAACTCATCAGAGATTAATCAATACATATAACTTAATACGATGCACTGAATTATTATTTTTAAGCGTCAAGAATAAATGTATTTTATATTCAAATATTTGTTATGTAGATATAGTTTGTTAATTCTTTATACTGATATATGCTTAAATTTGTTAAACAAATATGCTTGACGTGTCTATATTGTCACAATCTAACAGGTCTGAAGATTAATAATATACATTTATATATATTAATCAAGAGAAATTATTATTTACGTTTTCAAAGTAAAAATAAAATGTATTTATAAAAAGTGCTTTATTGTTCTTTTTTTAGCATTTTTTTTGTTTCTTAAAAACGAAACTTAAAAAAAAAAAATTATTACTAGTTCTTTTATTATTTTTATTTTCTATATTTTCTATCTCACATTTTTATTTTTATTTTATTTTTTCCTTTTTTGTACTCTCCCCATTTTCTATGTATTTGTACATATTATTTTCATAAGATTTTTTGATTTGAAATTGAATAAAAGAAAAATATGAAATAATTGCTATAGTACATAATTAAAGCCAAAACTTTTTACCAAACTAACCCTAAGAAATCAAATTTGAAATGGAGTGTAAAGCAGATGGAGTCCATCTCATAAGTTTGGCACATAATGATAATGTTAATGATTAGTGGCATAGTGCTGCCTACTATCAGTCCAATAATTTTCAAGAAGGTTTTGATCTCTCTTCTCAAACTGTAACTTTAGTTTGGGTCAAAGCCCAAAAGGGTCCTTGATTTCATTTTCCCCTTTTGCTCCTACTTTTAGTTTGATGCCTGTGAACTACAATGGCCTAAGCTTATAAAACTAGAAGAAAGATGTAAAAAGGGATAAATTTTGGCTTACAGAGTGTTTGCCCTAATTAATAATCCAGCAACCCAGTGCATTTCGTTCTTTTCCAATTAATGAAACTGCTTAATTAAGCCAGTCCACATGTAAAATAAGTGTGTATTAGGGGATCTCTAAGTCTTTCGCTGCAATTAATCTTACCACTTGCTGTGTTCTAACTTCTAAAATGGAGCACACAGAAGATTATAAATTTGACACAGAATATCGTCAAGGTTAATAGGTATGATGGAAACTATAATACCAAAATAACATATTCCTTTTGTATTTATTCTTTTTCCTAAGAAAAACATGTCTACATCCTCAAGAAAAGAAATTCCATTGTCTGCTTTCTTTTATCAAACATCATTTTCAGTGGAAAATGCTCATGGGAAAAGGAATATAAGGTCCTTGGCCGTCTTTTCTGTTGGTTTTATCCGTAGGGTTCTTGCTAATGTCAATTAGCGACTTGGTCTAACCTTTAAATTTATACTTAAATACTTGCAACTAAATATTCAAGTCATCAACTATAATCAATGATACATATAAAAGAGAGAGAAAAGAAAAGAATACACGTAAAATTGTCAATTCCTTGTGTGTCTGTGCATTGTTGTGTTGATGTTGGCTGCATAGATTGCATCGATTAGAATTACTCCATCGACAATAACTAAGTAATTTGTTTGTCATCGTCGCTAGTTGTCAAAAAGAAGTAGCATTTGCTCCAAGCCGATGCTTCAAGATATTATTATTTTGACTAGAGTTTTAGATCTTAGCCTATGTTGTTTCATATTCCAGATTCTGTCTCCTTGTTGTTTCTGGTTAAATCTTTTGTAGCCATGGTAACTTGTAACGTAAGTAAGTCCACATTTTAATTACAATGCTTAAGAGAAAGTATCTATCATTCTAATTTCACCAATAATGAAAATCCCATTATCCATCTCGTTTTACATATATATTTAAGATGCTGGTACGTACTGGAATTTTGTTCTAATTCAATTCGGGGAGGTAATGGACAAGAGATTCAAACACAATATGGCAGTGGAATCTGTTTTACACTTTTCTTCTGGTTTGGTTGTGGGGTTTTTGATTATTATTATTATGAACTGGATTTAGAGATTGTCCAATTCTAACTTCATAGATTGTCTTTCCTGAGTTATGGATTGTCACTCAGGCAAAATCAAATATAAATATTACTGCATATGCATCCTAACTTTGCTGTTATATTAGGTGACAAGATAGTTATATTTAATCCATGATGTAAAATTACTTAATGACAAGAAAATCAGAACAAGATTCACCTTCTACAGAGATAAATATATAATCGAAGAGGGTCTGCACTGCATTAGTGTGACTATATTGCAAAGTTTGTGGGTAAAGCAAGCATATTATTTTCTTAATAATAATAATAATAAAAGTAGCCTTAGCTATCAACGTGATTATAAAATTGTACCTAGAAAAACAAAGAAGAAATATTCTTTCGTGTCATTAATTCATCAGGGTTTCTTAAATTTTTTTTTCGTAAAGAAAGACAATGACCTGCTTGGCTCCGTTCAGCCGTTTGGATCAAATAAGACAAAAAGGTTTCGGCATGGCAAAGAGTTCTCAGAGATATATCCAAAGACAAAATAAGCTTCTCCAAGAAAACAAATTAAACATTCATCATCTATGAAATGAACTGACTTCTGAAGGTATGGCAAAAGAAAGCACCTCCTCACCAGAGGTTTCTTTGACAAATATTTTATTTCACACAGACATGGAAGTTAATTCATCAACCCATTAATAATTGACTTATTTTACTCTAAAAGTTAATTTAGCTATTTACACACCATTAGATCAGAACTAATCGAATATGTATATATATAATCAGGTAACATTGTAATTGAATTTATCCCATATTACTTAAAATGTTTATCAATTCAATGTCTCCTAACATCAGTAATTATTAAAAAAAATCTAACTTAAATTTGTTTATAATTAGTTATTAAAAATTTTCAAGATACAATATTATGAGTTTCTTCGAATAAAATCCAATTTAAAAAAGAAAGAACCAGGAGTAATTCTATTACTATTTTGACTAATATTATAATAACTAATATTCCTTTTTGCCTTTTTAGGGGTGATTAATATTTTTTTAAATCACAAAAAGGAGAAAGAGAGACAAACAGTGGAGCAATTTTTACTGGTACAAATCTGTGACCGCAGTTCTAATTTCGGAATTTAATGGAATAGATCTTATCTAAGCGTGGTTTGGATGGTATTACAAGAAGCATAAATGCCTCAAGAATCGTCCCTTTAGGATTTCAACCCAGAAATTTATATAGTTTGGTGAAAATCTTCAATTACTACCACCCTGAAGGTTAAGTACATCAATACCCTTATTACTGCTGTTATTTACTGATTGTCTCTTTTTAAACACTATATATAAGTATGTAAGGCCAAAGAAGACCAAGTTCCAAAGTTAGTCTTTTATCAGGAATAGTACTGGTAGTATCCTTCTTTACCAGAAATGATGGAGAATTCCTTGGATTTTGTCTTCCTCTGGTGAGAGCAGAACTCCTGATTTCCCGTTTTACCAAAAAACAATTTCTCCCTTTTACTGATAGCACCAACAATAAGAAAAAGAGCTTGGAAAGAAAAAAGACTTTCAAGAAAAAGGAAAGAGACAAAGTGAAACTTGTGTTATAATTATCTCAATCTTTTCACTTTTAAATGTCAAATATCACAGGTGGGGAGGGAAGCTTCTCTTCTGGAAATACTGGAGAAGAAGTGCAGCAACTTCAAGAAAAGCAGCAGCAGCTACAAAATCACTTCCATGGCTCCAACTTATCAGGACCTAATTCTGGTGCTACTAACAGCAATGGCTCTACCTCTCAACAGACTGCAGTCAAGAAGAAAAGAAATCTGCCAGGAACTCCAGGCAAGTTCAACTATTTATCCTCATTTATGTAACCCAGTAATTAACATATACTTCTAATAATGATTGATTTTAGTCTTGGTCTTAGTAATAATAAGACTTTAGAGACTAATGAGAAAGGGGTTCTTGACTGTTCGAAAAGGTATGAATTTTCAAGAGGTATTCATTACTTTCTTCTCTTCTTGGAAGGAATAGTTATTAATGATATTAATTGAAAGGCTCAATTATTGCTTTGAGATTACAATAATTGCAGTGAACTGTTTACTTGACTCTTAACTTCCTTTTCTTTTTCCTTTTTTTCCCGGTATCTTGTCTGTCTCCTTTTGTTTCACACTGTCTTCAAACATACAGCCATGACTGCTGACTGTACTTTTCATAGAAATATTACCAAAAACGGATCACAATTGTCAATGTTCTTACTTCCGGTTACTTTCTTGCAGCACATCATCATGCTCCTTTTTCTCTAATGACAATTGAGTAACTAATATTAATTCTTCTTAAAAATTAAAAATAATAATACTGGTTTAATTTTAATGATCAGATCCTAATGCGGATGTTATTGCTTTATCGCCAACAACTCTTATGGCAACCAACCGGTTTGTATGTGAAATATGCAACAAAGGGTTTCAAAGGGATCAAAATCTACAACTGCATAGAAGAGGCCATAACCTTCCATGGAAGCTAAGGCAAAGAACTACAACTGAAGTAAAGAAACGAGTCTATATATGCCCTGAACCAACATGTGTTCACCACAACCCGGCTCGTGCATTGGGAGACCTAACAGGCATTAAAAAGCATTTTAGCAGAAAACATGGTGAGAAGAAATGGAAATGTGATAAGTGCTCCAAGAAATATGCAGTTCAATCTGATTGGAAAGCTCATCAAAAGACCTGCGGTACAAGGGAATACAAATGTGATTGTGGAACCATCTTTTCCAGGTTAATAACAATCTAAAGACCGTATTTTCTTTTTGTTGAAAATGATTCTTCTATATGCATAAAATGTGGATGCTTCTTTTTGATTTTTTAGTTATGAGAAAAGGGTCCAGGCCCGCAGAGATACTTGAGTTAATGATTTGTTACTTACTGTATGCAGATTGCATTATTATGATGATAATAATTCAAAAGAGAACTGTAATTATTGTCTCTCTCCATGTTAAAAATATATGCTAGGGAATGGCCGACAAATTAATGTACTTTTCACATTTCCTTTTTGACATGCACCTTAATTTTATACTTTGAACATTTAACTTACAGGATCTACGTACCTGCTCTTGTTTGCAATCTTGCTCTCTTATCAATCTCACTTTTGACCTTACTTTTTAATGACCAATCATGCAGAAGAGATAGCTTCATTACCCATAGAGCTTTTTGTGACGCATTGGCAGAAGAAAACAACAAAGTAAACCAAGGACTAACGGGATCACACTTGCAAAACCAAATGCCTGAGCTCATGTCCTCTATGCCATTAACCACCAATACAAACACTTCTATTGGAATATCAGATTTTAATAGCTTTGACCCCAAAAATCCACTGAAATCCCTTCCTCAAGAGCTCGTACCTATGCCATTTAAGTCCATGAACATGGCAGGAGGCATGTTTTCAAGTAGTTCAGGCACTCTCTTTGGCGGTCCGAGAAGTATTGCCTCAACTTCTTCTAGCTTACAACTCAGTTCCAATAGCTCGTCTGGGTACAATTATCTACAAGATGGGAAAAATGGTTGCCAAATTTCAAGCTCAGCTCAAATGTCAGCAACAGCCTTACTGCAAAAAGCAGCGCAAATGGGTGCAACTGCTAGTAACAGTATTAACTCCCCTATGATGCAAAAGAGCTTTGCGAGTAGCATGGCATGTCCAGATCAGATCATTCCCATAAGACCACAACTACCGCGACCTCCATCTTTCGGTGGCGTTCAGCAGCATAATAACACCACCTCATATGATCACTTTCCATCGTCACAGCTGCTTGATCAAACACACTTGGTGGGAATCAATGGTGGAGGATACAACCAACCCAACGGTACCTTACAAAAAGGCCAACAAGAAATGTCACAATTCTTTGATCCTACAAGTAGCTCAGGCATGAGCGATATGGGAATGCTCAGTACTATGTTCATGGGCACTGATCAAAATCCAGGGTTCATGAAAAACATAGAACATAGTAATAATGATCATCAAGATAGTGGTAATACTACTAGCTTGATACATGGAAGGGCTCATTCAATGGAGCGGACCGCGAGTGGACCATCAAGACTTGTGGGGCATAATGGTGAAAGCAGTGACATGATGACTCGTGACTTTATGGGGATTGGAGGGTCAAGACCAGCAAATTTGCATGAACAACAGCAGCAGCAGCAGCAGCGAATGGAAATGGGAGCAATGAGCCAGCAGAGAATGCCAATGATGAGTCATTTTCAGCAACAGCTCTCACTTGGGGAATCTGCCATGGAGAAGCCCATATGGGAAGTTTGAAAATAATTGAAATTGCTAGTTTTCTTCTATCTTCTCTTTGATTTTGAGCATTGGAGCTGTGTATAATGCATAGACCAAGGGAAGCAATTTCTTGCTCATCATGTGGACCGTGAAGGAGTCGATAATGAGAGGCTTTTGACATTGGGTAATGGAAGAGGAAGCCTAATAAATGGGCCTAAAAAGGGTCAAGGCCTGCATATATAATGTCAAAACATAAGGCCTTAATTTGTAGGATCCATCAGGGCTTGTGCATGGGTCACTTGCCTTGGATAAGCCTATTTTAGAAACTTTTTATATTTTACATTTCTTTTTTTCTCCCTGGAGAACAGGAATAACTTGTTAGTATTTCAGAAGGAATGTTAATGAGCGCATGAAGGGCAGATTTCGGTAGTTCTCAAATGAATATGCCAATCCTGGTTTTGTGTTGCAAGCACCATAAAGAATATGTTTACATATTTGCATGGATCACATCAAGTAGTTGCATTATTGTTCAGAATTTACAAAAATGAGATCCCGACTCTCTAATTTTATTGAAGCTTTAATGAGAACAATTCTTTTAATAATTACTCACCAGTGATTTTTCTCCCATAAATTTATCAAACCAGAATCCGATAATATCTCTCACTGCATTCCCAACTTTTTTTTTTTTCTAATTCTTTCTTGGTTCAGTGATCTTTGAGTTTTATTTTATGCGGCTCGTCTCCTTATTGTGCTTTTGCCATCTAGATCTTGATTGTATTCAAAAATCAAAAATTAATGGAGGAATCAGAGTGCGACATTAGCGATTATTTTAATTTTCACTCAAATTTTGAGGAACTTGGCCCCGTGGCAGTGGTTGGTTTATAATGTGTTAAATTACTAGAGTTTGCCACTATTTTGTTAAGAATGAAGGCAAATTTTATTTCAATTGTTCTTCCCAAAAACAATGCTAATTTCATGAATGGCCCGCCAAAGTATTTGCCTTCAGCCAAATATTTTGTATTTACAAGACAAAAGGAAAAAAGAGAAACAAAAGAAAAAAGAAGAAAGAAAGTAATCCAGTAATTAAATGTCAGACGCTATTGTTTAATATCTACTCAAATGAAATGAAAGGATTTTTCTTGAATGAATGAATAAATTAAAGAAAAATGCCATATGGTTATTTATTTTTTCATTTCAGAATTTATAATTATTTTCTTATTAGTTTTGATATCTGTGATTTTTTTTTATTTTAATAAATTTTTTTATTTAGTATTAAATTTCATATTATTATTATTAAAACAATATAAAATTTAAAAATAAAATTATTTATGAAATTATTCTGGATACAACTGACTGCAACGAATTCACAATAAATAAAATTAACATATAGATTTTAATTTTTGTAGAAATAATATTAGATAATTTCTTATATAAATTTACAATATTTTTAAAGAATCTTTCATTAGTCAATTTGGTAATAAATTATTTAAAAAACGATTTTGCAATTTAAAAACAATATCTATTGTATCATAATATAAAAAGATAATAAAATTAATTGAGGGAATATTAAAATAATAAGACTATAAATTAAGAAACTTTCATGTGAAAACGTATAAATGAAGATGCCTTTATATTTTTCCACGAATATAAAAAAAAGAAAAAAGGTTAGCAGTAAAAAAAGTTAATATTGGGCTGGCTTTTGAAACAGAAACCTAAATAGGGCTCAAGTCTGCATAAGTAAAGTGTTTTGTCGTGAAAGTCCATATTCAGCCCAACAAACAAAAGAATAGCTTTGGGGGTATTCTAGTAATTTCAATAACAAACGCCATCTACATTCGTCCCAATAAACAGAATAATAGCTTTGGGGGGTATTCTAGTAATTTTTCATAACGCACCGCTCCTTCGCCAAAATGCTAACCCTAATCCTAATTATAAAAGGAGAGGCTTATGAAGGATTACAGATGGTGGGCAACTGCAAGCAAACTCGTTTCGCCGACTTCTACCTTTCCTATGCAATGCTAACAGGGCTTATGCGTATTTATAAATACGCATCTGCAAGCAATCTGTTTTCGCCTGCTCTTCTTCTGCCTCTACTTTTCTTATGTTTGTTTTAATCGTTCTTTCTTTTTACTTCTTCTTTCTGCCGCTTCTTCTTGTCTTTCTGTTTGTTTCGCAATTTTAGGTTTTAATAAAATGAATCATGGAATAGGGAATGAGAAGTAAAGGCGGTGATGTGTTAAAACTACCTATTTTATGAAGGAATTGAATTCCTTTGTGATTAGAAAACACCAATGGATCCTTCTGAGCCTTCTATTCTCTCCCTCTACGATTTTTGTTATTCGTCTGTTCTATGTTTTTGTTCTTTTGAAAAAAAAAAAAGGAATTGTTTTTGTGAATTTTGAAAGAGAGCCAATTGATGTGATGATATCTTTGTCGGAATATACAGTGTCGACTAAATAATCAGACTACAATTATCTGATCATCTGGCTCTCCAATTTTCTTGTCTTTTCGTTTTGCTTTTTATTTTTTAACGGTGATTTTTTGAAGGGGAAGGAAAAATCAGAACTGAAAAATCGAAGGAACAAAGCTCAACTAATACTGAAATCTCATATTAACAGCTTAATACCAAGCTTGTGCCCATTTACTACTCTTGACTTGAAAAGTCATAAAGAACGAGACAATAAAGGATGCCAATAATTTCAAATTAAACTGAAGAATCTTGAACTAAAGGTATACCGGTCTACTTAGTGCATTGCTATCCCGTTATTCTATATAGTCACTGTGTTCTACAGTTCGCTTTACTATTGTTTATTATTTGAAGCCAAACTTTGGAACTGGATTGCCCAATCTTAGCTGAATGCTCACTTGAATTATATCAGAGGCTACCTTCAAGATTTCCTTTTCTGCTTTTTCTGCTACTACCATTGCGTCCCTGTTATGGGCAAGATATCAATGTGACGTATTGTAGATCACAGCAAACTCACTGTGGTATGATTTACTTACCCTATTAAAATGTCAGGGGGCAAGGATACCTCCATTTCCAGTAATACTTTTTGTTGCAAAAAGTGGCGTGTAATGCGCTCAACCTCCATTTTCTGAAAAGTCATTCAAACACAGTATTTAATACCCCCAATGTATTTGGAAATCTGCAGCTCACTAACTAATACTTGCTAAAAAATGCATAACCTATTATCATTTTATGTTAAGAACAAACTCTATTTTGCGCTATCCTATATTGGCAGATTCAAATTCTGACGCCAGTAACAAAAACTAAAGGTCCCCTTTGAGAAGCACAAATAAGATCAGCACCTATGCTCGTATTCAGAATGGTTATACCATAGGAAGATTGTGGACCATCTTTAATAGTGACAAGAAATGTTTCACAATCTAGCACCACCGACCCTCAATTTGTAAGAAAAAAGATATTTACATTTACCTCTGGGAACTTTGACAAAAAAGTATTGGAAATAATCATTGCAATGTCTTTGTCATCCAAAGAGATATATCTATCCTGATCTGCTGTTCCTTCTACATTTGATGAGAAGTGTAAATATGCAGGATCTGCAGCCATATTGGAAAAAGTCACAGGACAGAGTTAGAATTGGAACTGAAGATAAGGCAGCCATCCATGGCAAGGAGATATGATGGTAATCTAAATTCTTATATCAAAATCCTTCAGGCAAAGCAATAATGAAAGTATAGTCTCGGATGCAAGAACCAGCAAGATCTAAACTCATAGATAGGAATCCCACTGATAAACCTTATCCCAGACTAGTTAATCAGACAATTCTCACTGCAGCCAATCTTTTCTATTGAGCAACACCAAGCTCCTTGAAAATCTCCAAGTGAATGATTGTGAAAAGATACTGTGCATTCTATAAAATAACTTCTTCAGATTTCAACGAAAAAAACAGTAAATATATGGTACCAAGTAATTGTGCCACTATTTCCCTTAGTGGAAGTACATTATGCTTATGTTTACCTCAGATAATATAAGCTGTACACCCTGACCCTGGGACCAAGCATATTACCTTGAGACGACTATGTATTTTGGTACTGTAGAAATATCAAGTTAGATATGTTGTTCTCCCTTGCCCATTCTCTTTTTTGATATTACCTATTCTGAAAATCTTTTTCCTTTTTATCCAGCAGCAGTCAATGATTCTTAAAAATTGCATTTCCATCAGGTAGCTTCAAACAGATTTCATTGTAGCTTGTCTAATTTTTAGAACATAAAATGACGTGCCATACCTATGTGTATAAAGACTTCAGCTATTTCAGGATAGGACTCGTGAATTTCCTGACGAACCTTTTCACCAATTTCATGGGCAGCACTAACACTAAGAAAAGGATCAACCTGCACTTCAGAATCAGTTAATTACATGATAAACCTTGAGACGAGCTAGCATTCTCTCTACCACTCTGTGAGCATTAGTGGGGTTCTGGCCATAATTGGATTAACTGTACAAGCATCAAATTATGTCATATTTTGGAAACCAACCTCAATATGCACATCCAGGTGTAAAGATGAACCAGCCCTCCTTCCTCTCAAACGATGGCATCCCTGTGAACAGTTCCAAAATGCTTTCAATAAGAGTACTAGTAAGACAGGAAGTAAAGACCCGCCCAGACAGAGTGATTTTCCAAGAGACATAAATACAACATGCTTTGAAAGAGAATCTTGCTATGAAGTTTTTTACAGGGATAATTTTTGCATGGAAAATTGTGGAACCAACCTTGACATCTTCAACTTGTAGTATTGTTTGCTTTATAGGATCCAAATGTTCTGCTGGAATTGCAGCATCTACCAGTTCCAAGACACTAAATGACCCATATCAAGAAGTCAAACAGGGAGATCCATATTGCCAGAAAAACAATTACCCAATTCTGAGTAAAAACTAACAATAATTCAATGATCAGACAATGTTAGAAATGGGCCAATGACAAATACAGCAGGCAAGATATCTTGGCAGCCATTTGTAGCAATCATAGGAACTATTTCAGTTTCATAATTTAGTTCTAGATTGAGACTCCATAGGACATGATACATGAACATATGTATCAATGAAGGAGGCTTAACATATGATGGGCTAATATGACCTTATAATCAAATGCATATGACCTTAATCCATATTCAAATATTTATGACAAGACAGTAACACAATCAAAAAGAGGATCTAGCTACAGGCATAAAAGAGGTCAGTGAAGAACTGAAACCACCTCTGGTACCCAGTTTCCAGTCCAGCTTTCAGGATCATGCCTGAAACAAGAAGTCCAGCGAGAGGATCTAGAAACCTAATCCCAAGAATGGAGCCCCCTGCAGTCATGACAAAAGCAGATTCATGGTGAGCTAGCGTTCATGAAGTTAAATACAGAAGAAATTTTCTTATATTCCATTAGATACACTTTGGGTAGATATATATACACAAGGATTTCTGATTGACTTAGGAAGGTAAATTACAACTGTATAACATAAGAAAATATTTCTAAAGTACAGATAGCAAATCCACAATTATAGGGGACTAATTATTTCCTATACGGCTAGTTTGAATTTATACATTCCCCTCAAACTAGGCGATATATGCTCATTAAAATGAAGTTTGGAAAAAAGAAAGAGCCTTTGTGAGGATCTGCTGCTTGAAATCGAAAAGGGACATGCTTAAGTGATATGAATGTTGCCTTCTATCTTCTCGCTGATGAAGTGCCTATCAATCTCAACATGATGGATAATAGCTATAGCTGACTGGTTATCACACATCATATCAATAGGGCCTGATCCAGTAACTGTCTTAACCAGATTCCTTCGCAGATACCCTGAGCTAAGGGTCGGAATTCTGCCTGTTTTTTTTGCTACACCAGGTTACCAAATTTCCCCATACATATGAGCAATACCCGGAGGTTGATCTTCGGTCAATGGGAGACCCAGCCCAGTCTGCACCCATGTAGACATAAAGGCTTGGCAAAGGGTTTTTCGGAACATTAGCCCCTTCCCAAGATCCTTTTTAAGATGTCTTAAGGATACGGTAAACTGCCTCCATGTGTTCTTTAGATGAATTGATCAGAAATTGACTAACACAGGTAACAAAGCTTATACCCGGACATGTGTGAGTCAAACAGATAAACTTCCCTACTAATTGTTGATGTTGACCTCTATCCACAGCCATCTCTTCAGTCTGTGGCTTCAATTTTGTGTTAGGGTCCAAAGGAGTCTCTACTGGCCTACATCCACGCATACCAGTTTCCCTTAGGAGGTCCAAGACATTTTCGTTGAGAAACTGAAATTCCCTTACTTCTAGCCACCTCCATTCCCAGAATTATCTTAGATGTCCCCATTCTTTGATTTCAAACTCTTTAGATAGTAGAAGCATAAGTCTTCTCATTTCTTCTTCATGATTCCCAGTAAGAACTATATCATCAACATCAGTAGAGTGTTTGATTCCCAGTAAGAACTATACCATCAACATCAGTAGAACTTTAGACAGCATGGTCAATTTGAGACTGCAAGTACCCATCTTGTTTTAGCACCTTTGTAAATCTGAACCATGCACGAGGTGACTGTTTGAGCCTGTATAGCGACTTTCTTAGCTTACAGACTCTGCGCCTTGTATGATCAGTTTTGAACCAGGAGGTATATCCATATATATTCTATTAAATCCCCATTCAAAAATGCATTTTTTCATATCGAGCTTAAATAAAGGCCAATCTTGATTTACAGCAATAGATAAAAAACACGTACCATATTGAGTTTGGCTACAGGAGCAAAAGTTCCTGGTAATCAATTCCATACCACTGAATGAAGCCCTTAGCTACCAAACAGGTTTTGAAGCGTTCAATACCCCTGTCAGCTTTTTGTTTCATTGAGAAAATCCACTTGCACCCAACCATTTGCTATCAAGGTGGTAAAGTTGTTAGGACCCATGTACCATTCTTTTCAAGGGCATGAATTCTTCTAGGGTAGCATCTCTCCATTCAAGAACTTTTAGTGCTTCATGTAACTGTTCTGGGAATCTGGATTTCATCTAGATGGATCACAAATGCTCTGAATTTCTGGGACAAGTTTGAGCAAGTCATTTAGTTGTGGATAGGGTGCTATGTACATGAGCGAACTCCCTTCCTTTAAGGAGTGTGTAGATCTAGGTCCGGATAATATTCTGCCACCTTTTCAATACCAAGTTCTGGGTTAACTTCAACCTCATATTGTGCTATTTTAGGATTGGTTGAGTTTGGGTTAGACTCCTGGTTTTGCTGATTTTGAACAGGATGTTGAGGTTGCTTTCCCTAGTATAGACCCTTACTACCTCACCAGGAAGATGGAGATGCTTGGGCTATATTTCTGAATCTGTGTAAGTTGAGTTTCGGATGGTGAATTTGATGACTCGCATGTGTTTGGAATTCTAGCTGATGCATGTGGGCTTGATGATGATGATCTTGGGTTAGGTAGGCTAGAGAGAGTTGAGTAGAGGGAACTTGGAAGGGAACTTGGAACCAAGTTAATGAGGGAAGTCCACTTCAAATTTTGCAATTCATGTGTATTATTCTCCCCCTAAATTACAGAATTTGGAAAAAAGGGCTTATTCTCAAGGAAGGTGATAAACATGGTGTGACTAAACTTTTTGGTGATAGGAGAAACATTTGCATCCCTTCTTGTTGGATGAATAGCCAATGAAGATGCATTTGAGAGCTCTTTCATCAAGTTTACCTCGGCTGTGATTCATGTGTAGTCGCTTATTGCTGGGATTTTGTGAGGCAAAGGCAGCATGTTCTGATGTCTGGTCCTTGACAGTAGCAAGGGCTGAGCCATCAGGGACTGAAGTTTTATCAGAGTGCCCCATCATGACTCGTTTGCATCTCTCCTCTCGGAGTACCTCAAAAAAGACTTTTCTGGGACTCGGCAGTGGCTTAGTTCCAAGGATTCGACCTCACACCTCATCAAGGGACTTATCAAGACCCATCAGTAACTCGGAGATGCATTTGGTCTCCACTATTTTCTTGAAATAGGCACTGTCATCTGGGCACTTCCATTTGCATGATTCAAAGAGGTCTAACTGTTCCGAGTCAGAGAGGTAAAATAGGTGGTGGCTGAGCTTTCTCCTTGACTTGGATAATTTAGAATACTCTCCACATGGAATAGTTCAGCAGTGTTCACTGTTAGAGAAGGTGTCACAGGCTGTATCCCGTATTTCCTTGACAGTTGTGTATAGAAGGAAATTCTCACCAATCTCCCCAGTCATTGAACTAATTAACCAGGACATAACCAGGTTGTCTTCTGCCCTCCAGACCTTGAATCTGGGATTACTTGGACTTGGTTGAGCAGCAGCACCTGTAAGATAGTCTTCATCCACTGATGAACATCCTCATGGATTGAGACCATTGAAGATAGTTGTTGCCATTGCGTTTGTGGCTGATGATAAGCACAATATTGTTTTCGGATGTGGCCCAACTTGTCTAGGTGGTGCTGGAAATATGGGGGATGGAATGGTAGATGAGGATGCATCCCTAGAAGTCTGCTCAGATTTGGCATGATGAATGAGATTTCAAGAGAGATGATGTCACCAGAGCTGATGAAGAAACAGATATTGAAGATGGTCTAGGGGCGTTGGCCAGATAGTTGGGAATTTGGGTTCAGAAGTCCTGCTTTGATAGCATGAAGTTGAATTGAGAAGAAATTTTGTTATATTCCATTAGATACACTTTGGGTACATATACATACACGAGGATCCATGAGATAATCCTGATTGACTAAGGAAAGTAAATTAGAGCTGTATGCATAAGAAATATTCCTAAAATACAGATAGCAAATCCACAATTATAGGAGACTAATTATTTCCTATATGACTAGTTTGGATTTCTACAGTTCACAAGATTGAACACCCTTTCATAAATCAAGAGCACTCCAAGAAAATAAACAATAAAAAGTCTGGAGCGGCAAAATAATTGAAAAAGACATGAGTGGGAATAACAAAACTTACAGAAACCAGCCAACTAATAGCAAGACCCTGTAAGTATAACTGATAAACGAAAAGCTTGTTACCAACCTCAATAAGTACTGACTTTAACTACAGCTCACACCAAGTGAAATGTTCATTGCACGGAAAAAGAAGTTCTTACCAACCCCAATAAGTGCAACAACAGAAGAAATAGCATCAGCACGATGATGCCATGCATTTGCTTTCATAAGTCCACTGCCTTGCCTTTCCCCAGCTCGCTTTGTTATCCAGTAAAGCCTGCAAGTGGCATGAAATACACAAGTCAGAAACAGAGATCACAGTCAGATGATAATATTAATAAAAAACTGGCGGAGCTGACTAGTCATTTGCACCAAGAACAGAACTTCAGCACAAGTAGCAGACAGATGGTAGGATCTGGATTCTAGATGAATCATAAATTTAAATATTTTTACTTGGGAAGACAAAAGGAGAAGTGGTTGTACACAAAGTGAAATAGTAGAAGTCAGGGTGAAGGTGAAAGAAGAGTTAATTGAGGCATAATAGAAAAGGCCAATAACCTATGGAAAAACTGAAGGCTTCTAGTGTTCATCCCTTAAGAATAAAAGCTTAAAAGAAAGAAACGGATAAAAAAGAATGGGCTATGGATTTCATATGAGCCTTTTAACATAAGTTACGCTTCAAAAGGCATTGATAAAACACAACCAACATTTACATATTAGCACAATCATAGAGACACAATAATTACAAAATTAGTATCCTCCAAAAGACTCTAGGAGGGATACGGATACTTGAAAAAACAGTAGCATTAGCCAAGATTTGTTCAAGCAATCTAAATTACCCTTCTTTTACAGATATTGATACAACCGTCATGCTCAATGCAAGTATAGGATGATCCATGTTGATTCCATGATGATTTCCACCATGACCGTGACTATGCACATGAGAATGGTTTGCTACTTCAGGAGATGCAGACAGCAAACCCTGCACATGAAAGTTGTCAATTCAGAACCAAAATTATCCAATTCCTGGATCAGAGCTCAAAACCAGAGGTGCAAATTGAAACTGGGAAAAATGAGAGAGAAAACAAAACACCTACAATAAGAAGATCTAAAGCATGCCAAGCAATACCACCAGCAGTTGCCAAAAGCATGCAAGAAATCCCAAGGGCTCCTAAAGACTCAAATTTCCCATGCCCTGAGAAGCAAAATGGTAACACCTATAAGAACAGTGCCCATTCAATAAGAACATATTACAGAAGGAAAATCAGTTCAGTCCAATCAATACAGTATCAATTCAAAAGTTTCAGAATAAACATTCTAAAACAAGAAAAAGAAAAAACACTTCTTTCTCAAACATGCATAAAGTATAGATGAAAGGAGTAGGTACAAATGATTAAAAGTGACCATATGGATGTTCTTTATCTCTAGGAGCATTCCCAGCTTTGAAGGACCATAATGCAACTCCACTTAGGACCTACCAACGATAAACATTATATCAAAGTTGATATCGTACACAAGCTTTCAATAACAAACTGATTATAATAATTACCACATCAGAGACCGAATGTGCAGCGTCAGCGATAATCGCAGTGCTTCCAGACAAATAACCAGTCAAAGTTTTTCCAGCAGCTAATCCAATATCAGCGGCGAGGCCCAAACGAAATATATTTTCACCTTTTTCGCCGGAAGCGGGGTGATTGTGGCGGTGGTGGTGATCGGAGTGGGAATGAGAATGGCCAAAATGCCACCTTTTAGGGGTTCTAGTAGAAGAAGAATCGAGGAGGTGAGAATTAAGGGATTGAATGAGAAGGGTTTTATGGCGGGAAGAGAGCGTAGCGAGTAGATTGGATTTGCAGAGGATTCTAAATCCCATTGATCGCTGCTAGTTTTGCTGATTGTTTGATTTGAAAGTTGGAAAAACAGAGGAATAGAGGACAATAGTAACAAAATTAATAATAATACAGAGGAAAGAAATATTACAGTTAGTGCAGATAAATGATTGTTTGTTTGTATCAAGCGGCGCTCAGATTCTTCTCTACTAATCCAGCGGCTCACTGGGCTCTCTTTCTTCATGCCTTTTCTTAGCTTAACATTGGCGCAGCACAGGTGAACCATCATTTACTTTTTTATTCTTTTGGATAATTACACAATCTACTGTGACTATTCAAATTTGATAATTGAATGTTTAAAATTATATTTAATTAATAATTTGGTAAATCTATTAATTTTGAACAACTGAATGTACATTCAGATTACCAATTGATGCTTTGTCTAGCTCCTCCATTGCTTCTTCTTTTTTTCTTTTTCTTTTTTTCCTTTACCTCTTCTTCTTATTTCTCGGTTAAAAAGGGATGATGTTCACTAAATGAGAACTCAAAATATATCAACTGTTCATATAACCTTCTTTAGCAATAAATTATATAGAGGATCTAATTGCACATAGAAAACTCTTATTATATTAAATAGAACTTTGGTACAAAATTTGTGTACTGCACCAGCACATTTCTTCTTCTTCTTATTATTATTATTTGAGAAGTATAAAAAGAAAAATAGATAAAAAAAAATACTAGATTAATGTAGAGAGTAATTGTTTGTATAACCCTTATCAACTACTCGCTTTTATTGTATTGTATGTGTACTTCCTTCTATTTTTCATCCTCTTTAAGCATTGCTTTGACATATTTAGTATTTAGTTTCTTTTTGTCTTCTCTAAATGTAGTCCAAATTCTAATGCACCTTAAAATTATGTTGGATTGTTGTCCTCTATTTGGAGTTTGTTCATATATGCATGTCTATCATAAAGACCTGATTTTCTCGGTTCGATTTAGTTTTTTCAAGTATTTTGGCCTTTTAAAATGATTTGTCATTCATATCTATATCATTTGCTAATTGTGTGATCTTTTTAATTATCGAAATCTCATCGGTTTTTATATTTTCTTCATGTCCTTTTTAATTCTTTTTAGGTATGTTATATGAGACAACTATCAAGATGAAGTCTCATCAAATATCATATCTTTTGAAGTATGACATTTCCATATTGTATGGTCACCTTATTGCTATTTCTAATTGTCATAACTCACAAAATATACCTTATTGCTTTCATATTAAACTCTTTGCAAAAATGATCAAGAATGATAACGTGACATACATAGCCAAACAAAGTAGAAATGATTAAAATAGATCCAAGTGATTTTTATGGTAACCTATTGATAAGGTGCACAACCGTTTTCATGCACTTTTCCTAGAACTGAGATGAAATTTTTTTTGTAAGCAGCATATTTTTGTTCTTTCATTCTACTATCCTATTTTATTTTGACCTATTCTTACAGGTACACTAACGACGTATCTTACAATCTTCCAAATATGAAGAGAACTCATATGAAGTATATCTGCCTATATTATCAAATATATAGGCATTGTATTCTTTGATTAAATTCTTTTTTAGCCATCTTTTTTAACTTTTTAAACTTGCTTAGGGCTTTTGAGTACCCTAGTTTTTAATGATAGTTATTATATAGTGAAAACTATTGATAAATGAAAGCTTTTTTGGACCAAATGTCTGAATGAACTAACTCAAAAGGCTCATTTGTTTTGTACTCAGAACAGCTAGTGTGCTTTCTTAACTAACATCCAACACACTCTATGTACCTTTGAATATCAAGTTGAGAATCCTTAAGCATGCATGCCATAAATCAACCATCTCACTTCTTTTGGTTGTATCAAGTTGTCTGTTCATGTGATACAAGCTCTAGCTTTTTATCCTTACATGAGTGGTGTGCTTGTCAAGTTTAAGCTTCTATATAAACTCTATATAGTTTCCCGCAGATGTCAATTGTGACACTGAAATCAATTTTTCCTTCATATCAAGTACATGAAACACTCCCTAACAGTACTTCTCTCGAATTGTAATAGTGCACTACCATCGTCCTGACAATATAAATGATTGGTAGCTTTAAGTTATAGTTCACGAGCTTTAGGCGTGCATGCTATAAATCAACCATCTCACTTCTTTTGGTCTTATCAAGTTGTCTGTACATGTAATACAAGCTCTAGCTTTTTATCCCTCCATGAGTAGTGTATTTGCCGAGTTTAAGCTTTTGTGTAAGCACTATATAGTTTCCCGTGGATATCAATTGTATACTGAAATCAAGTTTCTCTTCATGCCAAATACATGAACACACTCCCTAACAATACTCCTCTCAGATTGTACTAGAGAATTGTCATCGTCCTGACAGTATAAGTAATTGGTAGCTTTAAGTTATTCATAGTAACAACTCGCTCCTTATTAAACGTTAATCTACTTAGATTTCTTCTTTATCTCCTGCTATATAAGTAGATCATCTTGAATATGATATCCAATCATTATATTTAATGTAATTAGCGCTCATCATGATAAAGCGATTGCTTTTCTTTTTTACTCGTCAGAGGTCTTTAATGGTTGACGAGGCCTACAAATTTCTTTCATCTTCACTTTCAATTTAGGGTTGATTGGATGTCATAACATTTTCTTCCTCTTTCTTATACTAACAATCTCGAGCATAATGACCTTTTTGCTAGAACAAAATACGGGTTATTCTTTTAATGGCAAAAATTGTCCTCCAATTGGTCGTGGGTGCAGTAAGCTTCCCTTATTGTCGACTCCTTTCTTGTTTTCATTTCTACTATCCTTCCTACATTGATTTTCATATACTTCTTAATCTTGCAACTTTTGGATTCTATTATTATTTAAAAAGGTTTTATTTTCTTTCTTTATCGAAGCTTTTAGACATTTGCTTATCTTAAGCTTCTTAAATTGCTAATAGATTTCCTAACTCGTTAATAACAAGTCCTTAGTCCATCTATGAGTTTCCAAAATGAGTGCATTACACTTGAAATGCAATCCATGATTTATGTTTCTTCTTATCGTTGTTTCTTAATTTGATTTTGAGGATCTATTCTTGAAACTTCATGACATAAATCTTTAAATTTGGTAAAATATTCATTCATCACCATGTCATGTTTCATGATTGACGATACCTCTCAAGTTATTGTAGCTTAGGATCATTCATCCGAGTAAATAATTTAGCTAGAGCATCTCATGCCTTCTTGGATTGCATCTATGTCGCGTTCAAGTAATCATCTACCAAAGATACCAATAAATCATACATGGCTTTACTGGTCTTGACCTTCCACATTTTAAAGTTACCTTGATTTACTAGACGTGTTATCTCTCTTCCTCTAACAATCTCCAAAAATCTTGACCGAGAAGGTTATAAGTACTCCAAATACTATAATTATTATTATTATTAAGTTTTTTCAAGATTGTTTACTAAGGTGGATATAGTTGTCATACTAATTTAGTTATCCTCTCTCATTAATCGAGTAAGCTTGGTATCAAACCAATGAACCACAATCCTAAATTGCACATTAGCAGCACCCCAGCATAACAAGGTCGCTAATTGCTTGCTTTTGAAGCATGTGGCAGTCCTAACCACCTACTTTGGTGCTAAATGTAGAATATACATAAATCTTAGTATAAAAGATTTTGTACTTCACCACACACTAATACATCTCACTAATGCTCACAATCTCATTACTCATTTTGCATACATCTTGTTCACTTTGTTGCACTCACTCATTTTATATTTTTGGCATACACATAATTATAAAGCCAAGCTCCTTATATAGTTGTACAAAGTAGGTTATTACTATCTTTGATATATCAACTACCATAAAGTGGTTTCTTAATATTAATTTTATTTGACCATGTAGTTTTATTTTTTGACAACTTTAAATATGTATTTTTATTTTAGATATAGGGTTATAAATTATAATAAAAATAAGTGTTTCGTTGTAAAAAATTCTGATTAGCTGGATTCAACTATCTTTAGTTCAATTAGTCAGTATTATCATGTTGCTTGTATCTGATAACATGAGTTTAAAGTTTAACAATACCTAACTTTGTTGTTTGACCATCAAATCGATCTTATTAGATAATTGCCATTTTCATTGCAATTTAATAGTTAAGTAATAAAATTAAGAGTTGTTAAACTCCAAAACTATGTTATCATATATAAGTAATATGATAATGATGACTGATTGGAGTACAAACGGTTAAATACTTGCGAATCAAAACTTTTTAATGATGAGATTTTTAATTTTATCATGATTTCTGACCGCATACATTTTTTATTTAAAATAATAACACATATTTAAAGTTGTTAAAAAACCACAAGGTAGTTTTGTACCTTTTTCTTATTATTTTAATTTTATTTGAAAAGTATATAAAATACTAGATAAGAATACTCTAGATTAATGGAAAGAAAAAGATAGTGAATATTCAATATTGCTTTTTTTATTATTCTTTATAGAAGACCGATAGACCTATTGACAATCATAATATCCAGTAGTTAGTCAAACTCACTCGATCCTTATGATACAACTGTGGCCATAAAACCATGAGCTCTCCTGTGGATGAAGTCCAGATGAGGAAAGGACTCAAAGCTCGACAACCAGCTTTTTGACTAACCAACACCATCACTAGCTCTCTTTTTTCTTCCTACTAACAATGGTCAATCGACGACTCACTGCAGAGATGTCATTAGTGAGAAAGTCGAACAAAGTCGTATAAACCACCTTAGCTGGAAACCAATACCATAAAAGGAATACAAACCTATAATATAACTAAAAAGGCTAGCATAACTAGAGAGAAATGCAATACTAGATAATCACTTATATACATAATAAAAAAACGAGGCATTCCTTTAGCAATAGCCACCAAGCCATCCATAAACTTTAATTTAAAGTATGAAATTAGCTAATTTTTAGTGAGAGATAAAATCTTAGAGAGAGAGACCTGTTTTTATAAAAGTCTATATTCTTTTCATCTTTTCCATCCTTTTTTTCTACATATGCACACCTTCTTCACGCTTACAAAGCATATTCTTTTCCACACAAGAAGAGCGGCCAAACCTAATAATGATGATTGTACTTATATATGCACTTAATATTGTGATGATTAATATTGTTATTGAAGAGCTATACATGTCATATAATAGAGAAATTTTTAGGTACACTTAGTCTACCACATTATCCGTAGACAAAACCAATTGTATAGATGGATAACGTGATAGACTAAGTCTAACTAAGAATTTATCCATATTATGTGAAAATATGGTTCAAATATATTGTTATGTGGAACAAAATTCTAAACCACTTATTAACACAAAACAAGCACCAACTTTTAAGAAAATAGGGACCCTTAAAGTATATTTTTTCGGTCGGAGGGCTACATAAATTAATTGTAAGATATTAATAGGGCATAACAACTACTTCAATTCATTTTACTTCTTATCTAGATTCAGCTTCTACATATTAGGATTGTGAGGATTGCTTATTTGTAGGAGTAGCCATGGATAATGTACAGGCTTTTTCCATTGCACTAAGATCATTATCATATTGTTATCATTCATTGCCCTATTGTTAACGATGCCAAATACCTATAGAATACTCTCAAGAGCTTTCTTTCCTTTACTTTCTCAGTTTTGTAACGATCACTTGCTTTTCTATTTTTGTTTCTATTTAGGGTATATATAAATTTTGGATTCTATTTTCATTGATGTAACCATTAGAAATAAAACTTTATCAGTTGATTCTTCACATTAATAATCTTAACTCATTAAAAACTTATTTTATTAAGAACATGAGATCTATCTCTAAATATATGTAGTTTTGAAAAAAATTTAAAAAATAAATCCTACATATTTAGTAGGATAAGTTATTAGTGGTTTGACATTATTGATGTGCCAAATTAATTAAGAATTTCCATTTTCAAGAGCAATATCAAAAAAAATAAGTCAGAATTGATAGATATCTGATAGCGATAGAAGTATTGGTACCAAAAAAAGAAAAAAATCAAAATATTGATACCAAATGGATATTATATCCAAAGGTTTGGTGTTGATTGAGTAATTTACCCAATAGTCATTTCTTCATCTGTTCATTTCTTCACTTGATTGGTTGAAGTTGCCCTTTAGGAACCATGATTTTGAGATGGGATAAATACTATTTGATAAGGAAAAAACGCTAATTAAGGAAACAAAATATTTCACAGAGACAACGGAAACAAATATCACTGTAGAGAATCAAGAAAATATTCAAAGGAATCATTCTCATCAACTCATGCCTATAATTAAGGAGTTAATATTGTATACAGCTTGTATCTTGCTATCTTGCCTTTTTAATTCTCCTTTCTCTTTGTATATAAGTCTGACCTATTTTAGAAAAAATACATAATAAATTGAATAAAACATTAAGTTTATAAGAGTTTTTCATGGTATCAGAGCCTTGAAACTTGCAAGCATCAAGAGCCCAATTCCTCCATTTTCTTGTTGATCAGTCATGGAAGAACCCAAGCTTACATTACAATCATTCCATCAATGTGCTAGTTTGATTTCAATCAAACTAGGCTCCAATAACTATCTCATGTGGCAATCACAAATCCTTTATCTGGCTCATAGTCTCGGCGTGCTTCATCATTTGGAAAAGAATGATGACAAACTTGAACATTTGCTAAAAGATGGGGTTATGAATCCAGCCTATACATTGTGGTTAACAAATGATGGTCTTCTTATCTCATGGTTACTTGGCACAATAAAAGAAGAAGCTCAACCATCCATTGCAGAAGATGCTACTGCCTACGATGTGTGGAGTTCTTTAGAAGAACAACTGCTACCAATCATAATTGAAAAGGGAGGTCTTTTGAAAAATATGCTGATGACCATCAAGAAAGGATCATGATCCTTAGATGACTACACGAAAGAATTCAAATCAATCTGCGACAACCTAGCAGCTATCAAGAAACTAGTGGATGATCTTGATAAAGTCTTTCAATTTGCATATGGACTAGGAGCAAAATATGAAAGCTTCCATCTAGCTATGGTAACTAAACCTCCTTATCCTAAATTTAATCAATTTTTACTTGCTCTTCAGGGATATGAGCAGACCCTAGCTTCTCAAAAGGAAAAAGATAATAGTTATATTGAATATAATCAAGCACTCTTTAGCCAATGTGGATGTGGACGTGGACGTCACGGGATTTTTAATTCAAAATGTAGAGGATTTACTCCAGCAGGACGTTACAACAATGTTGATTCCAATAGCTTCAAAAAAAAGAGAACAAACGAAGTTGTACAACAATCAAAAAGTGACAAACCAACATGTCAAATATGCGGTAAGCTGAATCACGTTGCTCTTGATTGTTGGTATAGATTTGACTATTCCTATCAATCAGAAGATCTACCATAAGCATTGGCAGCTCTCACCTTAAACAATAATGACCCTTCTTTTTACATGGACTCGGGAGCTACAACTCACATGACCAACAATGCAGGTATGTTGTCTTATACAAAACCATATAAAGGAAAGGATGTTATCTATGTTGGAAACAAAAACAAACTTGATATAACATATATTGGAAATGCATGTGTTGGAGAATTAAACTTAAAAAATGTTCTTGTCATTCCTAAACGGAAAAAGGATTTAATTTCAGTAAGTAAAATTACTAGTGATAACTCTTGTACTGTTGAATTTACACCATCTGATTTTATTATTAAGGATCAAAACAAGAGAATAATAGGGAAGGGGCATAGACGAGGACAACTCTATACTTTGGAACCTGGTTTTCAAGAAGCTTTATCTGCAATAAAAGGGGACAACTCATTCTCTTTGTGGCACTAACGCCTTGGACATCCAAGTGCAAAGATTTTATCTCTGATAAAAGGAAAGAAAGTCGTTGATGTCACTAATTGTGAAAATAATTCTTCTATCTGTATTAGTTGCCAATCTGGAAAGAGTTGTAAATTACCCTTTAATTTGAATAATGATATGTCTAATTATCCATTATAAAAAGTACATTGTGATCTTTGGGGACCAACCCCCATTGTCTCAAATCAAGGATTTCGGTTTTATGTTATATTTATAGATGATTTTTCAAGATTTTATTGGTCATATCCTTTAAAGAAAAAGTCAGATTTTTTCTTTGTTTTCAAAAATTTTAAAAATTAGTAGAAAATCAATTTGATAGAAAAATAAATTTTTTTCAGTGTGATGGGGGTGGAGAATTTAACTTTTTTGATTTTCTTAGTCATATTAGTAATTATGGTATTCAGCTCCAAGTTTCATGTCCTGGAACACCAGAGCAAAATGGAGTGGCCGAGAGGAACACATTGTTGAGACAGGTTTAACTTGTTATTTCATGCTAACTTGCCATTATTTTTATGAATTGAAGCTTTTATTACAGCTGTCTATTTAATCAATAAAATGCCAACCTCAGTTTTACACAACCAGTCTCCATACTCTAAACTATATCACAAAGAACCAAATTACAAAAGCTTGCGAGTGTTTGGATGCTTATGCTTTCCTTCTCTAAGACATCAAGGAGGTAATAAATTTGTTAAGAAAACTTATTCTTGTATATTTATTGGTTATTCACAAGGGTTATAGGTACTATGAACCTCGAACAAAAAGAGTATATATATCAAGACACGTTGTTTTCGATGAAGGTAAATTCCTCTATAAACCCTCTCCTCAAGAATCAATTCCTGTACCATTAGAATTTGCTGAATTTCTAGCACTTGATGAATGGTTTAAAGTCACTCTTGAAGGTGAACCTCTAAAGGTAGGAACAAATGCAGAGTCAGCAACTCAAACATCTATTATAACTAATAACGAATGTTGCGATAAAAATAATGATCATGACAGATGTTATAATGACAATAATGTTGAATCTCCTGACAATAATGGAGTTTTGCCTGATATTAATGTGCCTCATGAAGATGAAACCTTAGTTGCAGCTGAACCGACAGATACACAAACTCTCACTTTGCTAAATGACTTGCCTAGGCATATTGTTGATACAAATATCGACAATAATGAAAGTGAAAATTATGTTCATCCTCAACGCTATAGGCAACCTCCAAAACATCTACAAGATTATGAATGTTATCTATCTCAACTCGAGTTACCTGTTGAACCCCGAAATTATCATGTTGCTCTAAAAGATCCTCGATGGTTTATGGCCATAGAAGAGGAACTACAGGCCCTTCATTCAAACCAAACCTGGTCTCTAGTTCCTCGACCTTAAAATATGAATATGGTTGGGTCAAAATGGATTTATCGTATAAAGCAACGAGAGAATGGATCTATTGAGCGCTTCAAGGCTGGTCTTGTTGCCCGTGGTTTTACACAAGTCTCAGGTATTGATTTTGATGAGACTTATAGCCTAGTTATTCGTCATACTACTATTCGTCTTGTGATAGCACTTTCAACTTCTCTAAACTGGCACATGAAACAACTGGATGTGAAGAACACCTTTTTGCATAGAAATTTAAAGGAGATTGTGTATATCGAACAACCCCTTGGTTTTGTGGATCCACATAAACCTGATCATGTATGCCTTCTTCACAAGTCTCTCTTTGGGCTAAAGCAAGCTCCTCGAGCTTGATTTGATCGCTTATCTTGGTTTCTTCTTCATCTTGATTTTTATTGTAGTAAGGCAGATTCTTCTTTATTTGTTTATCGTTAAAATTTCTTCTTTATTTGTTTATCGTTAAAATTATGTTACAATATTGCTTCTCATCTATGTAGATGACATATTGGTGACTAGAAATAATGACTCCTTTATCTCTAACTTAATTCATCAATTGAGTGCAGAATTTGCTATAAAGGATCTTGGATATCTAAAATTCTTTTTAGGTGTGGAAATTAAATACTTCAATGGAGGAGTCATTCTCTCTCAAGGCAAATATATCAAGGATCTTTTCAACCGTACAAAGATGGCAGATTGTACTCCTAATACTACTCCTATGGTTCTCAAAGAAAACAATAATATGTCAAAACAAAATGGTGTAGATGCTACTTATTATAGAAGTATTGTTGGCGCTCTTCAATACCTCACATTCACTCGACCAGACATTCAACATGCTGTAAATAAAGTTTGTCAATTCTTCAACTCCCCCACAGAACTACATCTTAAAGCAGTCAAGTGAATTCTTCACCACCTTAAAGGTACACAAGACTATGGCTTACAGTTCATTTCTAACAGTCCTCTCTATATTGAACATAATCTTTTTTTTGACTATGCTTTTTCAGATGCCGATTGGGCAGGTTGTCCCTTAAGCAGACGAAGCACAATAGGTTTTTGTGCTTTTCTAGGTGCAAATTGCATCTCTTGGTGTTCAAAGAAGCAACCTACAGTTACTCGATCTAGTTCAGAAGCAGAATGCAGGTCCATGGCTTCCACCACAGCTAAATTAACTTGGCTCACATTTTTATTACGTGACATTGGCATCCTTTTACTTCATGCTCCATAATTATTCTGCGACAATCTCAGCACTCTTCATATGTCGGTTAATCCTCGTTTTCATGCGAGGACAAAGCATATTGAAATAGACTATCAATTTGTCCGAGAAAAGGTAGCCATGGGTCATCTTGTCACATGGTTTGTGCCATCTTCACATCAAATAGCAGATATTCTCACCAAGTCTTTACCAAAGGCACCTTTTGTTTTCCTTCACGACAAGATGAGACTCCATTTACACTCCGTCTCCAACTTGAAGGGGGCTGATAAGGAAGAAAAGTTAATTGAGGAAACAAAATATTTCACAAAGACAATGGAAACAAATATCACTGCAGAAAATCAAGAAAATATTCAAAGGAATCATTCTCATCAACTCATGCCTATAATCAAGAAGTTAATATAGTATACAGCTTGTATCTTGCTATCTTACCTTTTTAATTCTCTTTTCTCTTTATATATAAGTCTGACCTGTTTTAGGAAAAATACATAGCAAATTGAATAAAATATTAAGTTTATAAGAGTTTTTCACTATTTCCTCCTTGAGATTTTGGCGGACGGTAGTCTTTTGAAATTCTATGAATACATCAAAATCTATATTTATTTAAATAGATTATACTAATACCTCTTCTGTTTGATTTTCTATTAATATATTGTTAATTTAAATTAAAACACCAAATTCACCCTTAAAAGTTTATGCACCAATACTATTTTTCTCTCTTTTTTTTTTCTCCTTCTCCTGTTTCTTATTATCAACTCTAAACTAATGGCCACTACCCACACTGCCATTTCCGCCATCAAGCCAACTACTGACTCTCCAACTGAAAAGAGAACAAAGCTCACAAGCACTGCTACCATTTCCACCATCCTTGTTCTTTAATATTCTAACATAGAAAAAATAACATCATTACTGCTGCCATTGGAGAGATCATAGTTACTAACAGTGGGTATTGTGTTGATTTGAGTGTTGTAAAATGTGAATTTCAAATTTAATATTCTAATGCTAAGATTGTAGATGTTAGGAGATGCGGGAACAATGGCGAACAAAGGAATTTTAGTTATCTCGAATTATACTATAAATATATTCTCATAATGATAATTTTTAAATTACTCCTAAGATAGTTGTTGATAACGACTAAACAAAGTATACTTATTTAATAAATAAGTTAATACATACACCTTAATAACAATGATAATATCATCTCCACTTTCTAATCGACAAAATTAGATTCATAAAACAAATTAAAGAAATAAAAACAGATAATGTTATTTACCTGAAAAATTAAAACAAATGTAATTTTTCATAAATAAAAAATAATTCTTAATTTATCATGAAATTTGATGACCGCTAATTATATAAGATAATTAGTAAGATTATGTAACTAGCATAACTAGTAAGATTATGATAAGTCTGATTATAGCTATTAAATCAATTTATCATGAAATTCGATGACCGCTAATCATTATAGGAATCCATTTTTGGACGAGAAATCATATACATAAAAGTCTTTTTAGCATAAGCTATAATGTACAAAAATAGGGTGTCTTTGACATACATTTATATAAATAGTACTAAACACGTACAATTTTAGGAATACAATATTCTGCCCATCTCCTATTTTGTGTCACATGAAAGAGTACCTGCACTTAAAAAGGAAATTGTTAGTAAGGTTTGGGAGTCGATATTTTTAACTGACTATATGAGAATATCGGATTGAAGAATGGTAATTTTCAGTTGTTAAAATACGAAGATTTTTAAGACCATATTTCCCCAAACATTGCCACTTTAAACTATGCAAACTTGGTTTGGTTGCGATTAAACAACCTTGGCGTTTGATTGTTTCTAGTTTCTCCTTCTGCAGACGCTTCGGTTGATTTAGTCACATATTTATTTGTGTTTACGGACTGGGTAGTGCTGTGTCTTTCTTCAAACTCTAATTAATCCACGATTCCTTTTAAGTACACACAGGCCCATTAAAGCTTCACGCACTTAAAAACAGAACACATGGCATAACCTTGCGAGTATAAGATGCTTTAATTTTCTTTTTCTTTTCTTTTCTTTTGTTATCAAAATTCAAAATCAAAAGGAAGCTTTGCACATCCAATAATTCAACAATCCAGAATGCCCATCACTTGATCCAACAACCCCAACTCCCCTGCCCTGACCAGTTTAACAAGCATGTTTAACGCCCCCACTCAACGCCACCTTCTGTTTCCATTCCTGGTTTGGTCCCTGTGCCCAGAATTATAATCCCGTTGTCTGGCCCTATTATCAGGATTATAATTCCAGCCCGGATTTGTTCCGGGTCCTGGATAGTTTCTTCCGGGCATGTATTCCGGTGACCTACTAGGGCTATTCTCTGGACTCCAGGACTCAAATCCATCATTACCCATATACTCATTCCTCTCCCAAGGAGGACCTGGACGCACCTGAGGCTGTGCAGGCCCTCTAAATGAGGATGCATCATAATTGGTTTGATTAACTTGAGATACAGAATTGGAAGCTACAAGCTGCCTACTTCTCCAGGATTCGGGCATTGAACCCATGTTTCCTGTAGATTGGTGCACATGCACAGGGTCAGATACAAGATGTGTTTGAGGATGTGCACGAGTTGTAATTGGCAGAGAGGGAGGCAAAGGAGATGAAACTGGTTGTCTCTCCGGTGTATTCATTGCATAAGATACAGATTGAGCTGGTTGAACATGGTTCACAGTTTCAACTCGCACTGAAGACCCAGCTAAGAAGTTGCGTGCGTGAGGGGTATTCATGGGTAAGCCCATTTCTGAGGCTTTTGTGTGTAACATTGAAGAATTGGTGGGGAGGCTCTGGTGCGATGGGAAAATCATTGAAAGTTGTTGGTTTTCGTGTATATAAGAACTTGAAGTTGTTTGAGGCAATGAGAAGCGAGGAATTGCTGATTGTACTTGTTGGGAGAGTGACTGAGGGCTTGCTGTTGCCTGCTGTTGAGGTATTTTAATGTTACTGTCTAGATTCTGAGGCTGCATTGAGGGGATGGTGGTAGGGACAGGTCGATCACTATAGGCAACTCTTTTTCCCCTCGAATTTTGCTGTGAAAAGGGGTTCTTCACAACCTGTGGTCTCCATCCAGCCTGCAAATTTCACAGATTCTGAGAAAAGTTAGTATCGTGGATTATACCCAAGGAAGAACAACTGAACTTCGAAACTTCTTCTCTTTTTCTTTTCAAATTCTATATTTGGACTTTGGTTTTAGTGATATAAAAAGACAAGTTAAAGGGACTGCCACAATGTGAACCAGCTAAAATGAGACACATCCTCCCATCAGTCCCAGGTCATGGAAGGTCCGCCAAGCCAGCTCCTCGGCCTTTCTCCTTTTAGCAGAGAAGAAGAAAAAGGACCAGAAAAAACAATTTTAAATCATAAATCCTACTAATTACTTGCCACGCTTCCATCGATAAATGGCGACGAAACTAGAGCAGGAAAGACCCATGAATCTACCCCAACGAGACAAGGACTGAAACCGTTTAGTCAAGTCCCATAGAGAATCCCATTTCCAGATCTACAGCTTTTGATTGCATGATAAATGCATTTTGTAATCTAACCTTTTCTTTCTTTTTTGCTCTTTACTTTTTTATCCTGACCCGTTTGTTAATTGACAGACACTTGCCATTTTGTACCTACAGTTCATTTATTTTTAACGCATGCATTCTCATATATTTATACTAACTAATATATACATGAGAGCAAATCCCTCTGGCCCCAGGAAGCTGATAACAGATGAAAAAAATAGTGTGGCAAAACTTGCAGCATGGGCCTAAGTCACGCACCGTTCCAGGGTTGCTCGAGGGAGTGGGAGATGGAAGAGAAACTTCAACCTTCTCCTCTACTTTTCCACCAAACACATTTACACTATCAGCTAAACCAGTACCACTCCTTTTGATCATATCAAGCAGCTTCACAGTATCCTGAGGTGATATATTTCCGGCATGGCCAGAAGTCAATGCAAATACCAATTCTGGGTTTTTGAGCAATACAGCAAGCAACTCAAGGTCTGGTTCAGCTGCACTCCCACCATTAATCTGGGGCAAGGTGGGTGCAGGTGTGACAACTGTGTTCACTATTTTTTCATTAGGGATGACCTGTGTTTCTGCAACATCAGCATCAGGTGGCTGTTCAATTGGAATCTCTGGAGTCAAGGTGTCATCATAGTCCATCTCAACGTCCCAGGGAGCCTTGGGGTTAGCTGGTATATCCTGGACTGTTCGATAGATTATTTCAATCTCTCTACGGTTTCTGTTTTTCTGAACATCCACTTCTTTGCTATTCTCACCATTGCCAACTCTCCATAGATCATTGAGTTTTATTTCTGCAGAAAGCAAACGTGAATAAACCTTGGATTTAGACAATAATTAAGGGAAACAAACAGTAGAAGAGAAAAGACAAAACAACATGATACTCATCCATTCTCAGGATAATTTTAATTGTTCAAAAGAAAAAAAGATCCACTCTCAGGATCGGTGAACTTTTTACTGCAATACATACAGGTGGCATGCCCTGGAAAGAAGTAGATGAGCAGGGCCCTTTACTGGTTTTCAGACGAAGGATAAATTCTTTAAAGAAAATATGGAAAGTAAGTGAAAGATGTTGTCTGAGTCACAACCAACCAATGCACCTTGAGATTAAACAAACGCCTGAATCATATACTCGCCTCCCTCAGCTTTGAGGGACTGCTGCTTGATAATTAACCAAAGGTGTTTCAGTAATAAATCAACAGAGTCCATTAATTGCTTTGTGGGAATCACAAATTTAAGAGCAATAATTACAGCCTTAGTAGTTGTACGGAATCGCGTGTTTTGGCCAAACACCTATATTCAGTAATACTCAAATAAAGCAGCACCATTAGCCTTTAAATATCGTTCTAATCAAATTTAAGGAACACAAGCGTTACTTCTTCATGAAACTGATATGTAACCAAACACTATATGGAGTGTGACCTTTCACTTCCATATTCACATTTCCTATTAAAGCAATCGTGTATGCATGGTCCCCACCAATGTGAAATTTCACAAGTCCACTCTGGAAGTTTGCAGGTTTTAGATGAACCAAGTCATTTGGTCAGAATAGAAGTATATTTAGGGAAAGAATCAAGCTCATTGATGGGTTAAAACAACAACATAAAGTCTTCCACGTTCATTACACAGTAAACCTGAGCCATTTTCCGTCTCAAAAGATTAGTGGTAAACCAATTACCCACCTGAAGTATCAGAATAAAGTTTTTCCTCAATATCTTGCTCCACCAGAATACCATTTTGAAAGAAGCAACTCAGAAGGTTAGTTCAGTTTCCTTCCCATAAATAACAGTTACAAGGTCAGTATATAAATAGCATGTAGTCTCACTTTAAACCAAGCTCCAATAGCACAAAAATATCCAAGCTTATGGTATCTTCAGTGCATTTTAATGTCGCTCAATTAGATGTATTAGAAGGTTCATTCAAGAGCTGAAGTGATTCCAGCATCTTATTGTAAGTTTGAACTCAATGGAAGAGTCATGCTCATAAATCATTATTCTGACGTATTTAAATCATTAAACTGAGCAACAAACATTCGAGCATGAACTGGGCTGTCAAAGATAAATTTCATCAAATGAGAGATAATGTGTCGTATTTATGCTTCAACAATATTTACCAATAAATGGATAGAATGAGTCATAGAAAGAAACAAGTCATTAAAAGTCGAGCATGTGCCAAGTTTTACATATCAACATTAAATTGATATTCCATTCCTCTCACTCCTAGCACCGTCAAATCACCAAAATAAATGAATAAATAAATATTGCCAAATAGGAAAAAGAGAATGGGAGCATGAAGAGAAAATCTCAGAATCTGTTGCTGCAAAAAACCAATTAATTCTCCATTCACAAAACGTGCAGGAATAATATATGTGTTTCTATTGCTTTCGGTTTAGGGATTCTTTCAAAAACAGTATCCTCCTTTATCTGTAAAACATTATTGCATATCTTTCCACAGTAATTTTGCTGCCAAATATTAATAATAACCAATAAATAATCAACAAAACAAATGTACCTGGCGGTGTCTGCCATGGGATCCGGACCCTCTTGCACAGATCTTCCAAAGGCTCCTTTAAATCCATTTTCCGTATTGGATCAAGGGGACCTTCTTGTTTAAAATTTTTTTGCGGAGCTACAACAGATTTTTTGGTTTCCTCAACCTTAGGTAGAAGAGGAACTTCCGATGACGAGGACAAATTACCAGACAGAGCACTTGAAAGTTTACTAAGACCACCTTTCTTCATACCATTTATTCCATTAGATGAGGAAACAGTTTTCCCTTGCTTGCTCTGCATGAATAAAGCACGCATTTTTGCCTTTTGGATATCATCAGTGGACATTGGGCGGCCTTGACTAGCAGGTGCAGCTTTGGTAGCCTGGGGGCCTCTGCCACCAGTTTTTTGTCCTGGCTGTTCCACAAGCTGAACTTTTCTGCGTTCTCTGGTATCTGGTACTGGCTAAGGAGTGTACTTAAGAGTTCATCCACACACAGAAAATAGAATCTAGTAACTATAACATCATTGAGACCATTATATTTACTAATTTTCCAAGGTAGGTTTTCAACTGCGAACTCTCATTTCTAAGTTTCAGACACATGGACAATAAAAAATATGCTTAAGAAAGATCATTAAAACAGGCGATGAGCCTTCGAGGAGAACAAATGTTATCATTAGAACAAAGCCCTGCTGCATAATTCTCAAATTAGAAAATGGAAACTAAGAGAGCAATTTTAAGCTTAGGTTTTGGAGGAAATATTCACTGATTTCCAATCATTAATTCACTAATGATTCAACTGATCCGCACAAAAGTGCCCCACCAGCCAGACTAAATTTCCAATCCAATAGGGATAATCCTTACAACTAAGGTTAAAGGTTATGTGTCCTGTCAATCTTAACTTTTGCCTACAGAATACGAAGTTATGTGTGAACAAATTTAGAAACTACATACCATCAACCTTTTTTACATGAGATTTGACACCAGTGAGAATCACACTTGAAACTGCCATTTTCATCACTAATGCTACTATGATAACCGAGTTTTGATAGTTGAGCATTATATATTTTTTCTTATTCAGAATTCTTAAATATTTAAACCAACTAACTGACCTCTTAAATGCATAACATCCTGAGATTATATAGATATTATATAATCTCATTTACTTTGCAAGCTCTTGACTGTGATGATCAAGAGGGGATAAATCCAGAAAAACACTTGTATCCAAGCAGTGGAACAGTCTTCTATAGCTTCATGCACCAGCTGCGGCAGATATATCAAATAAGCCTTTTAGTGTGTTGATGGAGGTCATTTTATGGCAGATACCGGTGCACATTATAGTAAAACACAAGCAATGATGAATCAAACAGAGTAGCACATTCCAGTTGATCGGGCTGGCTAGATCATTGGACAGTTACAACCAGTTGATATGCCAAAAAAGCATAAGCTTGTCTATCGCCTAAATCTCTATACTGTGCAACTAAATCTTCAACGGTGACCAAACAAAATTTATTCTACCGAGTAGCAGAAAATTCATCTGATTTTATGCTAATCTGGGCTCAGCTAACTCCATCAAAAACACAATGTAGCCAATGTCAAAAAATTTTGAACACTTTAATAAACAATGTAAGCCAAGTTTACCATGTAAACTAGCACCTGGAGATTGATGCAGCAGAGATAATATTGATAAACAAGTGCATCCCTTGAAAATGAATTAATCTATAGAAGTTTCCTCAAAGATGAAAGTATGCAGCAATATACTTCTAATTTTCACAAGCCAAAATAGAAAAGGAAATCAATTAACTGAAATTATTATCTTGAGGATACGGGATGACAATACGCCTAGGATGTGCTTCCTGCTTGAATCATCTGTTGGTGCTGGCAACAGCTTCAGTGTTTGCGAAGGCTCCATTTTCCTGCACGGAGCATTACTGCTGAGTTACCATACAAAAGTGAAGATCCAATAAGCTGAATCTGAGTCTGAAAAATAATAATTAGTTATACCTCATATTCTCAGAACTTTCAGACAAAGCAAGAACATCTTCCTGTACCAGATAAAAATTATAAGAAACATCACATAACATTGAGTCACATTTTACCAAATAATTGATTTGTAAAGGACTTACAAGATTATTTCCATTAGGATGCCATAACTCATTGCCCATAATTTCATCAATGCTGGTCAATTAGAGAAAAAAAAGAAACAATAATGAGAGAATGATTGGACAGCTATTGAACTATATATATGTATATGGACTTACCTCTGCTTCAATATCATCTCCTGTGGGTCCATAGAAGATTTCATGCCATTTGGCTTTTTCATGGCTTGGGCTCTTGCAAACATTTTGCTCCATCTTGACAATAAAACTCTTGCCCTGTTTGAAATGTCTGATCTTAAAATCAGATAAATGAGATCCAAATTATCACAAGAAGCATAAAGGGAATACAACCAAAGTGCAAAATGCGTGTAATGTAGCATATAAAACAAAAAATGTAGCAAGCACCAAGATAGAAGATGAAATTTTTGTATAATTGAAGAAGAAATTTACATAACTGCTACACTTTTAATCTCGATGCTAATGTCTTAAAACTACACAAGTGGCATAATCGAATAGGTTTTGAAAACTTCTAACTGTGCCGAAAATCAAGAAATTCTTACGAATCTTTTCATTACAAAATTAGAACAAAACCACCTCTTTTACGCATTTCGCTTGTTAACAAACACATGTTTTCTTAATCTTTATATTGAAAACATGTCTTAATTAAGCAATGAAGACACTCAAGCAGAAAAGTTATTCATCTTATAATAAGCCACTGTTTTTGTCTGATGTAAGATGTAACCATGAGAGAGCCAGAAAGTAAAAGTGCTAATTATTCATCTTAAAGTAAAACACTGTTGTTGTTTGATGTAAGAGAGCTAGAAAGCAAAGTATAAGTCTAAACAAAAGTACACCTGATGTCCTGTAAAAACGCAGCCTATTAACACTGTGCAGTATGGCCGACATATGTTCAGGAACAGCCTTATGCAAGGGCAAATGACAAAGGACCTGCATGACAGCCAAGGCTCAGTCCTAAGCAGGATATTGAAATTAAAATAAACAAATAAAAATATTATAAGCAATTTCCAGGGAATAAATATGCACCTTAAGAGTTACAAGCAGCATACTTGTTTGTTCTTCAGCAGCTGCTTGACTCAACCATGTAGCCAAGATCATGACACCGCCTTTAGTTAAAAACCTGATAGATATAATAGATTTTGTTAAATGGCCAGGAGAGTAATTTAACTTCTTAATACACAAAATGATTTGTCAAGTACCAATTTAGTACTGAAGGATTCTGTATTTGCAAGATCCATTCCATAAGTTTCACCTGCCCAGAAAATGTTTCTTCCTTTCGCAACAAATTAAATATATTCTCAACAAAATGTCTGTCTTGGTCATGTAAGCCAGGTAATATGTCATCTTGCATTGAGCAAGATGGTGCTTCTTCAAGATTAGATGGCCCAACTGAGAGTAAGGGAGACGGATCAGTACCAGTAGTGTTTAAGAGAACCGGACTGGAGTAAAAAGAGTTTAAAGGAGCTGGATGGGAACCAACAGAGTTTAAGGGAGCAGGACTGGAGCCAATAGAGCTTAGGGGAGCTGGATTGGGGCCAACAGAGATTAAAGGAGCGGCATTGGAGGCAATAGAGCTTAAGGGAGCTGGATCGGAACCAACAGAGCTTAAGGGAGCTGGATTGGAGCCAACAAAATTTACTAGATCAGGGTAAACAGAGTTTAATGGAGCCATATCAATGGGCACCATGGGATCAGAGCTTGTTGGGACCCCATCTTGTCGTTCATCATATGAATTTGCTCTAGCAACCTTCTCTCTTGACAAACGGACTAGTTTCCTCACTCTTGAGCGTTGGCTATTAAAGAAATCTCGAACCTACAACCAATGTAGCACTTATAATGTGAGCAACTCATTCATATGAATCCATTGCATTGCTTAAATGTAAAAACATATGGAAAAAGAAAACACCTGTGTGACCGTAACACCAAATTGAGCACTTATCTCGCGACATTCCTTTTTGCTGATTGCATCTTTCATGGAGAAAACTGCTTGCATATATTTTATAGCCTTGGGATTCAGCAAATCTCTAGGTCTTTTTCCTGCCAAATCAATAAAGAAGTTATGGCAGATAGGAAAAGATTTACAACTAGAAACTGACATCAAAACAGAAAAAAAGTATAATCAAGTGATATAGAGTTGTAGACACAAGTTACCAATTTTTATTGACATGGCACCAGCAGCCTGCATATGATTAAAAAAAAATGATACTATCAGTTTACATTATAACAAACAACAAAAAAGAAAAGCATTCCCCATCAAGGACAAAACCACAAAATTTCAATCTGTGAGACCACAAGTTGTAGTACCTTTATGTACACAACTAATAATTTATGAATAGAAAAGACACTATCAGATAGAGTAACCATGCTCTAATTGGCAAGTTTTAAGCAAAAACATAAGCTGGTTGCTTATTAAGATTCGAAACTAAATAAAGAAGCTAGTAAACAAATAAATCTAAGGCTTAGATAGCAAAATCGGTTTTTAAAGATTGCGATTGGAAGAAACGAACCATTTCTTGCGAGAGAGGATTGACGCCGGTGAGTTTGCATTGAGTAACGACGATGCGTTGAAGTTGATCGATCTGACAGTGAAAAAGCTCCTTCTGTGAATCTAAAATCTTTTGAAAGGACACCACAGAGGTACCAATCTCTATCTCTTCTAAATTCTCCATTGTCGAATTTGAAGAAAATTTGTGTGCCAAAACAACGCATTACCACTAAGATACTAAAAGAAATCAGAGTTTGAGAAATGGAATGTGTGAATTATAAAAATGTATAGTGAAATAAGAACAGAGTTTGCATCTATTAGGGTTAGGGTTTGGTTGATTAGAGAGAGGGAAGGGTGATGAACTGAAAGGAAAAGAAGCGGGGTAGCTAGCGGTGAATAAGGTGCACTTACAATTGGAGCACCAAACTAAAGCCCCAAACTGTCACGTGAGACGACAGAAGAGGTTAAAAAATAGGGATAATTAGGAATTTAGTGCCTTTAATTTTTTAAATTTTTTTATTTTTTGTTTTTTAATTAAATAATTAAATTATTAGTATATGTAGTTTATATTATTTTTTACAGATTTTACATGTTAAAATAGTAATTTAATTTAATATACATATAAAATAATTTAAATATTATTATTCATCATTATTTTTATTTTTTTTTGTATTTTGATCTTTTTATTTTTTTATTAAATCTCTTCTAGCACTAAAAGAAATATTAAAATTTTAAAATTTTTATTTATTTTTTAAAAAAATAAAAATCTACTCACTTCTTCATTTTTTGAAAGTTATTCTTTTTAAACTGTAATATTTTCTTTTTTATTCTCTTATTATCTTAAAGTGAAAAAATAAGGTGGATATAAAAAAATAAAAAATAGAATTTAAATCTATTTTAAATTTTTATTTAAATAATTAAAAAAAGAATTTACTATTTTTTAATTTCTTAAAAATAAATAATTTTTGTAAAAACTAAAAATAGGTAGAAAAAAAAGAAAAAATATTTAAAAAATATGATATTATTTTAAAGGAGATATTTAAGTTAATTTACCATTCAAAATAAGTCATATAGATATTTTAACTTGTAAAACTGGTTAGACACACTATGTTAAACATTTTTAGTAAATTGAAACATATAGTTAATATAGTTTACACATCAAAATAGAAAAAATTAAAACAAAAATTAAAAACCAACTGAATTTATAATTTTTCCTGAAAAATAAAGAAAATACTAACAAATAACAATTACAAAAAAATTCTTTTCCAAAAGAACAGAAATAAAATAAAAAGAAGTAAAAAAACAATTACAAAACTACGTGCGCGTTTCCTATTGGCGGTCGCGTACATTTATAGCTGGCATTTGGTAGTCAAAATCATCGAGTAAAAACAGAATAACAAAGGAAGGAACTTATTTTGTTTGTTTTATATTTACAAATTTAGTAATGGCATTAGTAGATTTAAAAAAGATGAAACTAAGAAGAACATTGAGATTGAAATATAGGCAGTTGCTTTTGGCGATATGTAGCCTTTAAGATCATTTTTCAGGCCAGGTTAAAGATCCTCTCTTTCAAGTGTAAACTAAAAACTTGATATAAATTAAAAGGTTTTACAAATAGTAGTATGGTTTTACTAATTTAAATGTCAAATTTAAATTATCTTGCTGATTAATTTAATATTAAAATTTTTAATTTAATTTACTAAATATTTAAATTTTATTATTTTTAATATCTAAACAATTTTAATTTCTATTTTAATTTAGCATACATTTATATTTTATATTTTATAATATTTAAACTCTAAATTTTATATTTTAATAATATTTAAATATTTTTATGTAATATATGTGAACATATTAAATGAAAACACATATAAAAAAATATCACATAACAAAAAAAAGTTCATCTATCAAATTACATCAAAAAATAAAGTACTAAAACAGACTAACCGAACTTAAAAGTCTGTCAACATGACAGTGTAATTTCTCTAGCATATTGCTAGCTTCATCTCTTCTCTTTTGTGATTTATGTCGTTGTCTTCATCAATGGAGGTGGATCAAGAAAAGCAAATGGAACTAAATAATGATGGTTTGGCCGGACTAGTTTTAGAGGAGGAAGAGGAGGATACTACGGGGCTAGACGAGGATTTTCAATGGTGCTTAGTTAGTCGTGTGTTGGCTGACAAAATGATCAACTTTCAAGCCATGAGAAATACTATGGCGATGTTATGGCGGCCATTACAAGGAGTGTGTATCAAAGAACTCAGTGATAATGGTGAACGAAAGGAGCAGCGTTACCTTTTCCAATTCTTTCATGAGGTTGATGTCAAAAGGGTAGAGAATGGAGGTCCTTGGACTTTCAACAATTATCATATCCTTTTACATAGATTGAAGGAGAAGGAAAATTCTCATGAAGTGGAACTGAAATGGACTGATTTTTGGATTCAAGTCTACCGTCTTCCGATAGGTTTCCGGAGTGAAAAGGTGGTAAAAAATATTGGAAACTATGTTGGCGAGTACTTAGAATCCGACCTAAATAATTTTGATGGCACATGGAGGGAATATATTCGTCTAAGGGTGAGAGTGGACTCTACCAAACCACTATTGGCTAATATGAAGATTAAAAAGGTTGGAGGTGAGTCGTCTGCAATTGATTTCAAGTATGAAAGGCTTGGCATATTCTGTTTCATATGTGGTTACAGAGGCCATTCGGACAAATTTTGTAGAAAAATTTTGGAAAATCTGGATATTGAACGCTTTTATCAAAAGACATCCGAGCAGCTCCAAGAAGAACAATAGCAGCAAGCGCTGGCGAGCGGTGGCTAAAGGATGGAAGATCGAGCAAAATCAGGGCAAGTGTGGAGGAATCCACTCGAATTTGAAAGTAGCGTGATTCAAGGAACGGTTAAGGAAGTTGCGAGATCAAAGGAACAAGGTAGGAAAGATTATAGATGAGGAGGAGGCGAAAATATTGGGAGTAATTCTAGCAGTAATCTCGTGGATATATCTCTTTCAAATTTAAATGACACTTCAAATAAGGAAGGAGTCATTATCCATGACGATAAGAGAAGAAAAAGGGAGGCTGGAGAAGACCTCAAAAAGAGTATTGACCAAGAGATGGGCCTAGCAACATCAGAGGCCCAAACTGGAAATGAGATACAATATTATTTGGTTCATGATCCAAAAAACTTGAAGGAGGTGGGCCTTGGTAGGGACCAGGCTTGCAAACAAAGATGAGTGTTATTAGTTGGAATTGTCGTGGGCTTGGCAACCCACGGACAATTCAAGCTCTTCGGAGTATGGTTTTTGCAAAAAGGCTACATTTTCTTTTTCTTATTGAAACTTTTTCTAGTAGAGGAAAAATTGAAAGTATTAAATGTGTGTTGGGTTTTGACTTTGTTTTTGTTGTTGATGCAAGAGGCCATAGTAGTGGGCTTGCTCTTTTTTAGAATAAAGAGAATAAAGTTAATCTTTTGAGTTTTTCCCATTATTTTATTGATGTTGAAGTTAGTCTCATTGATGGTATTCCATCGCGCCTTACTGGATTCTATGGTATGCCAAATCGTAGTAGAAGGAGAGAAAGTTGGAATCTTCTCAAAAACTTAGCACATTCATCTACTTTACCTTGGGTGTGCATGGGTAACTTTAATGATATTTTGGACCCAAATGAGAATAGGGGTGGAGTGTTACAGCTAATGTGGCTTATTGAAGGATTTAGAGATGTTGTTGATGTTACGGGCCTAATAGAAATAAATTATTATGGGTGCCGTTTTACATGGGAAAGAGGAAGAGGTGGAGATAATTGGGTACAAGAAAGGTTAGATAGGGCTCTAGGCTCAAATAGTTGGATTGCTATTTATAAAGGAGTTGTAGTATCCACAATATAAATAAATGTGTCCGACCATTTGCCCATATTCCTTCAGATTTATGGAAAACAAGATAGGGAAGGAGGTCGTCATTTTAGATTCGAAAATCTTTAGACGCAATACAAAGAAAGTGAAGATATTGTTGCAGCTGGTTGGCATGCGGATCGCAATGCCGATATTAGAAACTGTATAAATATGGTAAGTTAAGATCTGAAGAAGTGGGGGCAGGAAAAGGTGAATGGTTTTACAACCAGAATGAATTCGCTGAGAAGAAGAATGGAGTTGTTGCATATAAGAACGGATAGTGAAGGTCTAAAGGAATTCAATGAAGCTTCGTGTGAGCTGGCTATAATACAAGATAACTATAACAGGTTCTGGAAACAACGAGTAAAACAGATGTGGTATAGGGGAGGTGATTTAAATACCAAATTTTTTCATAATATGGCATCAGCTAGAAGGAAGAAAAATGGTATTTCTAAGCTCAATGATGAGAATGGTTAGTGGGTTCATTGGGGAGAAGACTTGGAAGAGTTGGTGAAAGATTAATTTCAGATGTTGTTTACCTCTTCAGTAAAAGAGGATGTCAAGTTGGGTAATGGGGTGGGTAAGAGAGTTTCAAATTAGCAAAATGAATATATGCTTACCGAAGTCACAGAAGGAGAAGTTAAGGCTGTTATATTCTCTCAACATCCAGACAAATCTCCAGGTATGGATGGTATGTCCCCTACTTTTTTTCAGCATTATTGGGATGTTATAAAGATGGAAGTGGTTGAAGCGGTTAGAAAGTATCTGGACTCGAGCTCTTTCCCATCTGAAATGCTAGACACGGTGGTAACTCTGATTCCAAAGAAGGTGACACCAGTTCCGGTATGTGATTTTCGACCCATCTATTTATGTAATGTCTTTCATAAAATGGTGGCCAAGGTTCTATTAAATAGAATCAAAAAGATTTTACCAGACTTAATTTCGGAAAATCAAAGTGTCTTTGTAGATAAGAGACTCATTACTGACAATATAATGTTGTCTTTTGAAAAAATGCACTACCTGAGTAGGAAGAGGCAAGGGAAAGATGGATATGCAGCGCTTAAACTCGATATGAGTAAAGCATTTGACAGGGTTGAGTGGATTTTTCTGGAGAAGGTACTGCTGAGTTTAGGGTTCGATGCCAAAATAGTCCAGACTTTGATGGCTTGTGTAAAAAATGTGAGATATTTCATTGTTCATGGGAATAAACAGATTGGCCATATCATATACTGTCTAGGGGTTTGAGACAAAGAGACCCCCTGTCTCCTTATTTATTTATCATGTGTGCGGATTGGTTGAGCAATATAATAAATGAAACAGTTGCAAAAGGAGAGATCCATGGGGTTCGTGTGTGTAGAGGTGCTCCAGCTATCTCACACCTTTTTTTCGCAGATGACAGTCTTTTATTTTTTAGAGCCAATTTAATTGAGCTGGATCACATCAAATCTCTTCTAAACAGTACGAGTCTATCTTGGGACAGACGATGAATTTTGCTAAATCTATAATTTTATTTAGTCCAAATGTGCACGAAGATTGCAAGAGGTTAATAATGGAGAATTTGGGTGTAGCTGAAATGGGGATAAATGGTAAATATTTGGGCCTTCCTTATTTTGTTGGAAAAAATAAGCATATGCTTTTTAGTATTTTGAAGGACAAAATTTGGAGGAAAATCCAAGGTTGGAAGGGGAAGTTTATTTCGGGCGGCGGAAGAGAAGTATTGACTAAGAATGTGTTGCAATCAATTCCTACGTATTGGTTCAACATTTTTAGTGTCTCAATATCTGTCTGCAAGGATATTGAGAAAATGCTTAATTCCTTTTGGTGGGGTACAAGGAGAAATAATGGGAGTAGGGGTGTTATGTGGTCTACTTGGGAAAACTTATGCAAACCAAAGAGTTATGGAAGACTGGGGTTCAAAAAAATTCATGATTTCAATAGGGCGATGTTGTGCAAACAGGCTTGGAGATTGCTATTGAACCCGAATTCTCTTGTTGGGCAAGTATAAAGCTCGTTATTATCCAACTACTACTTTTCTTTCTTCAAAACTTGGTGCAAATCCAAGTTTCATTTGGGCCAGTCTCCAGAAAATTAGTGATGTTATTCAGAGAGGAACAAGATGGAAGATAGGAAGAGGGAAGACGATTACTATTGGGCACCATACTTGGCTTCTAGATGATACTAATGGCTTTATACAAACTGATTTGCCGGAAGAAGTGTGCAGGAAACAGTTAGCTACCTCTCTAAGACAGGTACGTTTGAATGGGACAACGAGATTTTGGATGACTTTTTAATGACCGCGATAAAAGGCTCATTCACAGCATTGTATTAAGTCCTGTAGCAGAATTGGATAGAGTATATTGGCACAGAGATGTGAAAGGTAATTTTTCAGTTCGAGACACTTATATACTACAGCAACATGACTTGTCCAGCAGTGACAGTGGTGATTCTGTTGTGCGGTCTAAGTTATGGAGACTCAACATAGCGTCGAAGTGCAAGATTTTCATGTGGAGGGCATTGTTAAATATTCTCCCAACCCGAGTTAATTTGGTAACAAAGAAGGTAATTGTTGATAGTTTGTGTCCTTGTTGTAATTCAATACCTGAATCAGTTTTGCATGCCTTGGTGACTTGTGAAGGAGCAACTCAGATTTGGAATCATGTTGATTTGTCTCATCTGCTATGTCACGGTTCGAATCTGATGGAGTGTGCTAAGTTGATATTTTTCCAAAAAGATGATCATAGAGTTGCCCTTTTTGTTGTTATTTGTTGGAGTCTTTGGCTTAACAGGAATGACTGTGTCTGGAACGGAAAGAAATTGGGGTGGAAATCTATTCTTAACAGAGCCAGCATGTACTTGTTTCAATGGGGAAAGGCGAGGAGAATAAATGATTTTTAACGGCTAGGAAGCCAATTAGTGGGTGGTGATAGTGGTTGGCATAAACCAGTTGAAGGAAGGTACAAGATGAATGTTGATGCTAGCTTCTCTGAATAGAGCAGAATGTCAGGTGCAAGCTTTATATTAAGGGGATAGTGAAGGAGCTTAGGTTTCAGGGACTCTGATATCTCATCCATATATAAGCAACCTACAGATGGCTGAGGTTTGGGCTCTGAAAGAGGCCCTATCTTGGTTATATGACAAGGGTTTTCAAGGAGTCCAGATTAAATCTGATTGTCAACAAATAGTGGAGCTAATACAGGAAGAGATTCAGCCAAATTCTTATGTGCTTAGCTTGGTGATTGAGTGTCAAATTTTGCTTAGAGCCTTAATTAATTGTAGTATTATTTTTGTTTACTGTTCAGCGAATACGGTTGCCCATAGGTTGTCTAAGGCAGCGTGTTCTTTATTTGGTCGGTTGGAAAGCTCTATAGCCCTTGATATTGTAAGTGAAGATTTGTTGCATGATTTAATGAATTAATCTATTTCGAAGGTAAAAAAAAAAAAAAAAAACAGACTAACCGAGCAACATTTAATAATATGAATATGCATTTGACCTAATCTAAAGTTGAATTTATAGGCTTGAATTAAATTGCATGACATGTATATAAAATATGCAGTGAAGATGAATGATGAATTGAATGAATCCCTTGGACTTTTGTTAGTTCTTGGAATCGGATCAATAATGGCAACTCAAAAGACTTAAATCTTCATACAAGTTTTCTTTTTTGTCAAATGCAGTTCTTTGAAAAACTGTAAGATCTGAAAAAATTTCCACTAACATTATAATGTTGGAACTGGGTTACAAATAGGGTTAAATCCTAATCTCTTGGCTGAGAGTATATAATTAGCACCCTCATACGCCCTAAAAAAGGGGAGAAACAGGAGTTTTGGAAAGAAAAAAAAAATGCCGCTTGCACTATTGTTTAATCTGATTGTATATATACATAATCGCCACTGCAAAACACAAAACAGAGACAATTTAGAACTGAATTCATTCAAGAACAGTACTCAATCCAGCTAAATTTTCACAGCTACCAGTAGTCCATAAACCTTCAAAGGATATGACTCAGATGACTTGATTGCAGTATTATTATTTATTCTTTTTTTTTTCTAATATACAACTTCTCCAATTTCTTCCTCCTTGTCTATGTCAACAACACCTAAAAAATGCTCTCAACTCCAATTATCAGAAGCTCCTGAAGACAACCTGCACAAGGAAATAATTCAACTAAATTTAAGTACACATACGAATAAGTATCTCTCTCTCTCTCTCTCTCTCTCTCTCTCTGTATACACATTCTCCTAGGGCAAGCGAATATCAGAACAAACCATGCACAAGTCAGTAAACATAACAGATATCATTTATTTCAAGGAGAAAATGAAAGGGCAAAAAATAAGAAGCTGAAGAAAGATAGCCAACCTGAGACTGCCATGTTATTGCCATCTTTACACCGTGCTTGAGCCAAGGAAGTTAGTGCAGTCCCTGATGGTAGAGCTAAGATGTGATGTCAGCGCACATATATTACAATTCGGATCTTTCAGATGCCTCCAAGCAAGTTAAAACTAACAATTAAAGGACAGCTAAACTAATCTCTCCCTGAGAGAAAAACAATTGCCATGAAGGCAGCACACTCTGGTATCAGTCTTCTACAACTCCAGATATATTTATAATGGGGATTCTTCTTTATCTTTATTCATTTACTTCTTCAAACCACAACTATGCTGCACCACAATCATGCTGCTTTCTACACCTCAGGATCAATCCCGCAGAAGTTGATGAATCAAATTTTCTTATTACCGATTCTGAAATGGGTTTAACATGTATGATCCTTCTTTACATCCGAAAGCAGCTGACAGTTCGATGAAAAAATATACTCAGAATTCCAAATTCATCCCGTATCATACACATGTACAGAACACTGAGCTGGTGACATGGGAATAACTGGTCTCGAACAGAAGCCTCGAGGCTGCAACAGAGAGATCCAGGTCACAATTAACTAGGCGGTTTCATTTCGTCCCAAATTTCATACTCTCCACGAACAACTCAACTGTTCAGCGGCCAGTAGCTTCAATTGCAAGCCGTACCAGACGTAGTAATCCCTCTACATCCTGGAAATTAAAATCAAGAGCAGTTTTAATGGAAGAAATACCCTCTCTACGCTGTGTTTCTCCCAAGCTTAAATTAGCTGCCGCAAAAGCTAGCCTTGATTTTCTTGAGGCTTCCATTGCAAAATTTACATCCTGAGCCTGCAAAGTTGTCACACTTGATGATGCACATTGATACAAGTAGGAAAGAAATTTAAAAAAAGAAGGATCAAAGCAGTAAGATTTACGGCAAAGCTCTATGGGTTGCTTGGCATTCAATAAATGTTGCCAACTAAAATTTAAAGCAGACGAACATAATGAGCAAAAATAATGCTTTTGCATCTAGGGTATCAATAGAAAAACAGGCAATTTAAGCTTACTACCTTTCTTCATTCTCATATGCGACAAAGTTTATTCTAGACTAGCATTTTGACTCTACATCACAATGTAGTCCCTTGACCAATATCTTCATAATCTCATCCTCAACAATGCATACTATGGAAACAAATTATACAACAACAAAAAGCACAACAAATACAAATTTCTTAATAAAATAAAATGAACTTACAAAATTGAGCAACCGCGAAAAATTTGGACGATTTCGTGCAGCAATGATGTGGCTTCCTGCCACTTGAGGAGAGCTTATACTTTTGGTCAAGGTACCCTTGTCTGCTGTTGCTGGGTGATTCAAGTTATCAACATCAGAGGCAGAAGAAGAAGGTGACTCACCTGGTAACAATGGATGGTATCATATCAATATAGCACATTAATTAGTCAAGCTAAAGCCAAACTTAAAAGAAAGGTTGTTTGCTCTATAAGAAAATTGTGGAAAGCTACACATTACGATTCCATGAAAAGCGACATATCTACTATTATACACTAATATCAACAGGTTCTAGAAAAAACCCAGAGAGCAAATCACTATCAAGACAAGCCACTCTTGAGTTCTAAACACCCATGAGACACAATACTACCAGACAATAGACATTGAAATATTAAACGACCATATGAATTTAATAGCTGTCTCTCACCGACAATCACAGCATTTCTTACTACCACCACCACCAACCATCAAGCCCTCTTATAAAGAAACAGACAAACAGGGACAAGCAAAAAAGGAAGAGAAATTTGGATATTTTATAGAATAATGTTAATGAAGCTCAACTATAATTTGAGAAGACCATGAGAAGACCATGAAATCATACTAAGTGTAGACATGCATCATGACACTTCAATGTAAATTTTCAACCTATCCCCGTCATTCCTTCCCTCCAAGATAGAAAAGGTACTAATGAAGGACTAGTATCTATTATATGCGGATGGCAACTGTTACACATGACTAAGCTTTGCACTTCCTAAGATCAAAGACAACAGGGTGGTCCTGCCACCTTATTAATTTTAGAAAAACACGTCCCAAAAACACAAATCCCACAGACAAATGAATGATTACCTGGAGGAACCATTTGAAGAGCTGTCTGCAATTCATGTCTATCTTTATTTGCTCCGTTATGCGCACAATAGACTACCCTCATATATGCCACCTCCATACATTTGTAGGCCAGGGCAGCAGCAGCCATGTCCTTGGATTTCTCATATTCATGGGCACAAAACCTAAAAATATAGACAAGTCAAGGAAAAGACAGCAGCAGGATAACTGCAAACGATATAAGCCTTCAAAATTGCAACCACAAAATAAAAACAGCTTCAAAATTCACATGAGAACGATAATATCCAGGACTGAGATTATGTACCTTTACATAATTGACATATGCCAAAAAACATACAAGAGAATGTACAGCTGCTAAGAACCATAGCATTACATGTACGACGCTTGCATGTATAGTATGTCAGAAAAGGTTTCTACTCAAAACGGTACTGACGTGGGAGATATCGCATACGCTTCCAAAATTGTTCCAATCATCAGAAATCCTCACGGGGGTGGTGGAATTAGTAGGTTTCAATCATATTGGCAGGGGAAACTTTAAAAATTTGTAACTATTGATTTTGAAATGGTGTTTGGGCCCATAATATATTAACAAATAGGGGACTTCTCAAAAATATCCCTAAAATCAATTAAAAAATATCGTTTTTACTGTTTGGATTTGATTTTCTTTCCTTTATGTTTTAGGGTTTTTGGTGCCTATATAAACCAATGTAAACTTATTTTGAAGCTATCCAATAATAATTTCAGTTTCTTCCCGTTATATTTGTTTGTTATTTATGCTATATGATGCTTCATGTAGTATCATGAAAATATTTTCTCATAATACTGAACTATGAAGCAAATCCAAATAGAATAGAGTCACCAAATGAAAGGCAATACCCATTTAAAAATTAATCTGTATCATAACTTGCTAAGATAAGGAACCACAATACAGTGATGAAGCCCACTTGAGAGTTTCATGGTGGCAAATTCAAAACAAAACCCCAGGAGTTTGGTTGACAACTTTCAAAGATGACATAAGAAAAAAAATAAAGAATGGTCATTTATAAGTAGTAAACATGGCAAGAATCCTTCTAGGGAAATGGAGGAATCTTGTTTCTTTGCAATGTGGAACCTACATGCAATCAGAATGCTGACTGACAACATTCAGGTAGAGGTCAGGTCCAAAGGCAGAAGCTAAACTCATGAGAGAGATAGAGCATTATAGAAAACCTTACTCATATTTATAAAGTAGAAAACAATCTATCAATGATGTATTTAAGAGCTGTAGAAAAGCAAAAATAGCTATCAAATTATTTTCTTAAAAATTAACCTGAGTCTTAGAAGTTGTTAACATTCAAGTCAGAGTAATTGAGCGAGATACTACCTAATGCAACAGCAATTTAGGGCACAACATAGCAGGAATTTATTTAGCACCAACAAAGGAAGGAGAGAAACATCCAGGAACAACATGAGTAAAGAGTTTTGATTGCCACTACATGTCTGATTAGACCTAAACAACACTTCAATCTGATTGGAATGGTAGTATGACCTCTTAAAGCCAAACTGAACCAATTCAGAAATTACATTTAAGAATAAATAAAGATACTTTTTAAGTATTGCTACAACTTTTACTGCAAGCATTTGTTAAAATTTGAGTGACAAGATCCATTAAGTTGCAAGATTAAGCATAACAAAGTGCCTTCTCATAGCCAGTGTTTTCAAAACTGAAGTAACAGCTTTAAATTTTGACTTACTCGCAGAGTTTTGCAGTGCTACTATACACTTGCATCGACTGAATCATCTCTGCACTTCTGGGATTCTCACTGCTACAAGTTTCCAACAAGGAGGCTCCATGAAGAAACTTCAGGGCTGCCTCAAAGTAAAGTCTCGTACTCTCCAGAATAAATCCAGAGTTCTACAAAAGATTACCAATGTTAGAAATCACGAAACCAGAAAGAATAGATACAACAAAACTAGAAACGTCAAGGGGGAAAACCTTAAGACGATCAGCCGAGTGTTTAAGATTTTTAGCTTCTTTCAGAGCAATAGCACCCTGACTAGAAGAATCTCTTTTAACTGGACTTGGGGCATCAAGATCCTTGGCCCTCCTCCCATTAGAAAGAGGATCTTTTGAACTGTTGTGATGAGTCCCATTTGGCTGATCAATCTTTCTGATTTGTTTCAGTGTTTTTGATGGATTATCACTATCAGAGGCATTACTAACTGAAATATTTGCTCTATTTCCTTTATGAGATCCAGAGACAGGTTGAGGGCAGTGAGACACTGGTTCATTTTGAGCACCTCCAGATGGAGGTAATGATGGTGACTTTCCTCTACCAGATGCTGCCTCAGAATCTAACAGCAAATTGTGTCTTGGAATAGACGCATCGTGTGCTTTACTATCAGAACCACTGTGTTCCCGGACCTTTGACTGGCTCTCTTTTTTACTGCTTTCACTTGAAAATAGTCCTATGGAGTCCTTATCCACATATCTATTCTCACTTTCGTCAGACCTGACCCCAAACTTCTCCTCAGTTTTACTTTTACTATCAGTTGGTTTCACTGCAAAGGAAGGTGCTTGTTCATTAATAGAATCAGAAACCTTAAGTTTACCATTGTCAAGTTCATAATTGAAACTTCTATTCTTGTCTTTGGAACGTGAAGAAGATCCTTTTCCAGACTTCCTTGGACGGGATCCATTCACAAGATAATGACTTTCATGCTGTCTATCATCAACGTGACCTCGCTCTGAAGTGGTAGTTTTACTAGAACATCGATTCTCTTGCCCTAAATAATCTGAACTACCATTTGCCAGGTGGTGGTTTGTGATGTCAGGAGAAGGAACAATCTGCTGTTTAAATTTACCACCAGAAACACGACTAATGTCCTTTTCCTGAAAATCCAGCACAGAGGATTCATGAGAAGCATGATGAGCCACCTCAAGAACTTTCTCCTTCTTTGCTGCCCCAGATCGATCACTCCCACCGTCATCTTCACCATCTGAAATTTTTCGCCTACCACCTAGGGAAAATAACCCAGCATCACTTGAGTCATCTTTCTCAGTGAAGTTTCTTTGTCCTGACATAAGCTTATCTTGTTTTGAAACTCTTAGAGGTGATGATGAAACTGATTCTACTGGAGACCCTTTTGTTTCATGAAAATTAGCTTTGGTTTTGTGCGAACCAGAAACCTTAGAAGAGCTAGAAGTAGCTGCCACAGAAGGATGCAGAGATCCAGAATCCCTTTTTGAAAAATCCACACCATCCAAGCTCCGTTGAGACACAGAACTTCCTATATATTTTCCTAGTTGCTGGTTCTTTCTATGACTACCTTTTCTGTCTGTTTTACCACTACCTTTACTTGCACTGGACTCCTTTCCATCGGATATGGATACCCTGGCCTTCTTTTCTTTCCTGTACTCATTGTCACTGAACTCCTCCTTGGCCATGATTCTGCTTTCCTGGAGATCATGCCCTGTATTTGAAATGGTTCCTGTATTAATCTGAGTATCATAACTTCCTTTTAGTTTCCTCTTCTTTCTAACTTCTTTATCATCCCGTTTTCCATTATCTGTGGACACATCATCCATGGACATTGGAACTTTGTCCTTTGATTTTCTAGCAGAAACCTGATCCTTGGAAGAAGTGCGGCCATTGTTTTTAGGCAGATTCTTCCCTGAAGACATTGTAGGTAATCCATTACCTGAGCTAGGACCTATTTTTTCACTGTTTACATGATCAGACACCCAATCTTCTAGCATGACTTCAGCCCTGATTTTCTTGGAGACCCTCAATGAATCTTCCTCAAGATCCCTTCTCCCCTTAATCTTTGGTTGCCTAGTATCACCTGTCCGAATGTTTTAGCAACAAATTAAATTCCATACTTAAAAGAAGACGAAGTTCAAGAGCACAACGAATACTATATCAAATGCAATACCTCCATCAGAACAGCTTTCAAGTACTTTATGCTTCTCTTTCTGCCTATTTTTCTGTTTCTCCACAGTTAAGTCACTAATCTTGCTCAATTTCAAAACATCAGGTTCGCTTACCATTGGTTGATTCACCTCATTTAAGGTTCCATTTGCTACTGATGCCTGTATGCCCTTCTTCATAGAGTTTGACAACAGAGCGCTACCATCTTTAATTTTCTTCTTTCCACCACTGGGCATGGCATATAAACCCAAGTTTTGATGGTTCTGATCAAGCTGATCAACGACCACGCTTATACTGGATATAACCCCACCAGGATTTGTCAGGAGATTATTTTGACTCACCAGAGCAGGGACTTGGTTCAATGCCATTACAGCATTTGTTGTCTCATCCTCGCTAAAACTACACCGGTTCATACCAGGCCTAAAACATATATAATCATAAAATCAAACTTGATAGATAGATAGATAGATAGATAGAGAGAGAGAGAGAGAGAGAGAGAGAGAGAGAGAGAGGAATCGAAGCCAACACAGTTTTTCTTTTAATCTATGTTTCTGTCTATTCATCTGTGTTTTCTATTTAACCGGTCCGAATGATCAGAAATATAAAATATAAAGCGGATAGAACTTACAGCCAGTTAAGCATGCTACACAGCCACTTCTCTGGTAGGTCATTAGGATTTTTACCAAGTGGAAGAAGCCGCCATTTTTGACACTTGTCACAGCAGACCCAATTGTCTTTGGTTGCAGCAGGAGCTGTTGCTGCAGAAGCAACACCAGAGATGGGCCCATTACCTGAGAAGGGAGTGACACCCTGAGTTGTTTTAGGATGCATTTCACTTGTTGGAAGCAGCTTATCACTTTTCTTACCACTTAATCTCTCTTTTGATGTGTTATTATAGAAACGAGTGTTTTTTTCACATATTTCAGAATCCTTCTGCCTATTCTCGTAAGTCATTCCCAATGGACTCATCTGACTTTCTTCTTGATCTAGTTCAAAATCTCCAAAAAAATCTTTATATCTATCCCCAGCTTTTCCAGTATTCTTTTGCAATTTTAAGTCTTCCGACTCCCTTTTGGTTATATATTCATCCAAGTAAGTACTAATCTTACTTTTGGCCATTGAATGAGAGCCACCTGTCAAGCTATCTTTTGATATATCCGCTACTGTATTTGCCTGATTTTGACTTCCTTTCATTTTCTTTTTCCCATCAGAAGAGCACCGCTCCTTTCCAGAAGGAAACTTGGTTCCTTCCTGTTCATTAGAGGTAAATTTCTGATCAGCCTTCTGCTTTAGAGTATCTGTAAGTTCAGAACTTGCATTTTTCATCCCCTTTGAAATATTTGAGTCACTTTTTACAGTGCCAGAAGGCTTTCTTCCTTTCCGATGGCCATCTTTCCGGGGGTAGACAGGAATACTGTCAGGAGAACTAGCTTTTTTCTCTTCCCAGATTTTTCCAGCTGATGTGGCTTTAGGATTCTCGAACCAAGCATCCTCATGAGTATTGGGCTCCTCCTCCTTTATCAGATCAGAAGAGCCTTTATCCCTAACTACACCATTAGATGCTTCCCTGGATTTATTGGATGACCTAACCATGCCTTTCGCTGCATCAGCAACCGAGTATGAATTGGAGAGAAGTGGGAGCTTTAATGTGTTAGAAACGAGATCCTCACAGGCCAAGGTGTCGAGGTCTACCTCCTTTAAGGAAACATCAATACCACCCTGAGAATCCTTATTTTCACTTTTTGATTCTGCTAATATTTCATTTCTTTCTGGTAATTTTGTTTTCTTCTCTCCCAGTATCTTCCCATCACCTTTTACAGACCCATTAGGTAAAATCCCAGAACTTTCTGAGCCAATGGTTGGAACAGGAAAAATTACACTGCCTTTAAGAAGCTTTACCTTTTCCGGCAAGTGAATTAGATCATCAGGAAGAGGTGACAACAACAAGCTCCCGCGAACTGGAAAAGAAGTCATAATCTGCTTCAACACAACATCAAAATAATCACATTCTAATCTCCATTACAAAAATAAGGACAGGAAAAATGAAACACAATAAAATGTGGGAAGACACTTTACCTCAAGAATATGAGCTGGAGATTCAAATGGTGAATCTTGACGTCCATGTGACATCCCCTCACTTCCAGAAGGGCTGTCATCCAGCGATGAAGATGGTGAAACATCAAGGCCAAGACCACTGTAGATTGCAGCATTCTTTTGTGTTGACAAATTATCAGAACCCACTTTGATTCGGACTTTGAGCAATTTCTGGTCTGGAAAATTGGTAGATTTTCTGTTCACTGATTCAAATCTCAATGCATGTTCCTTAGCAAGATCAGAGGATGGCATGCCTGCTTCTTGTTTGACTGCAACAATGGGAGAGGAGGATGCTTGTGAAGCAGTTAGAGACACCAGACTAGCAGTAGCAGGTTCAAGTTTTACTGTTTGAGGCGCATTTGATGAAGATACTAAGCCATGACGATTGCCCTATTTATGAATGTACAAAAACAAACGAGTAATATAGAAACTATTAAATCAACTAAAAAGTTAGGTGTCAATTATCCCTTAAATTAAAGGAAGCAATTGCGAAAAAATAATTTGCTCAATTCTGAAAATACCTCCAGTTGTGAATTGTTTGGAGATCTAGGTGCATTGTAGTTCTGATTTTTGGGTGGAGTCCTTGGGTGAGACCAAACTGGAGAGCGCTGATAGGTAGGTAAAAATGAACCGTAACCACCAAACTTGGCTCCTGTTTAAAACGTAAATAATCCCTAGACAATTAGTATTGGAGTAGGGTCCCCAACAATCCAATTTCTGCTCTTGTTTTGACTTACCCAAATTCTCTGCTGAAACTCCACCTTCAAAATCTTTTTGAAAGTGTCCCAAGACATCCTGAAGTTTCACATCCTTTGAAAGAAAAAGAGTTACCAATCATGCAGAATAATTTTGCAGATATACAGAGATAGGACATGATGATCGGGACACCTACTGATAAGTGCAAATCATACTGTTGTTTAGCTAGCTACTAAACTTCAGGTGTATTCACGTTTCAAAGCTCCACTAGAAGAGAGCTATGTATATTAGCTCTCAAGTATCAGTTGTAGAAATCGAATGTTCAAAAAGTTTCTTGAATGGAAACAAAAGTTTCCAACAAGCCTCAGTAATATAAAAATTGGGAGTACTTGGATAATTCAAACAAATAAACTATCAAACCTTAACCAAGTATCTACAGATTTCATACTACACACTAACAAAACCAATCAAAATTATGTTCCATGCTTCTACAGCACTAATATATCAAAAGACATGTATCTTTCCGTCCATTTTATAAATTTAAAAGAAAAGAACTCAAAGCCCACTTTATGCTTCTACAGCTAACATAATCCAATTACTGAAAGATATACTCCTCATAAGCTAAAATGACCTTTTGTTTCCTATCCAAAGCACCAAACACATTCAGAATACAAAACATTGTTATTTCCTATTGTAAAAGCAATGACATATTAATCAAATACAACAAATTATAGTCTGCATTGTAGTTTACAAGTAATTAAAAACTAATTCGCAAAACCCACTTAATATTCGTAGTTTGGATCTAAAAACATACTCAGACATACAATATCTATCAAACGCATCCAAATATGTTAAACAAAATGAAAAACAAAATTGATAACAAGAACAATAATAATAATAAAAGGAACTTACTATGTAAGAGAGAGCAATATCAGGGTCTATGCTAGCATCATAACCATCATCCCTGTTGTTATTATGGTCTGAGCAAGCCTCCCCTTCTTCAAGCTCAGTATCTTCCATCTCTCTCCCACTACCAAACCCTAACCCTAATTCTTTTCTCGCATCTCTTCTTCCCAATGAAATCATCAAACAGCAATAGCAATTATTTTAAAAATAAATAAACAAATAAATAAAAGAACTTAGCCAATCAGGCCAGCAAACTGAGACCTATGTCTCCATAAATCTAAATACAAAACCAGACCCGACCCATTCATAAAACCGAAACCCCACCGGGAAAATTCCCAATGGTAACGAGACGATCAAAAATCTGACCCGATCAGAAAATTCCAAATCGATGATTGCCACCACCGACTTAGAATATTTTGATATAAGAATTTTCAATAACTAAAACCAAAATTTTGGGAAAAAAAATGAGGATCTTTTGATATAAATAGATTATTGAAATTTCTTCTCTTTTTTTTGGACCTAAAAGTTTTGGGTTCGCTTTGGTGCGATCTTTAGCAGAAAGAGTCTCTCTCTCTGTTTTTGGTGTTTACAGCAGCCGCGTTTTTTCTCCGGTTATTTTTTTGTTTTATTTATTTTTATTTTTATTTTCTCTTATTATTTGATTAATTTAATTAATTTAAGTCCACAAAGAAACGTACAATTTTACGTTGTATAATTTATCTATATTTTTTTTTTTTGACATTTTAGCTTGCATCTTAAAATAATAAAATAAAATAAATTACTGCAGAAGCTTGTTTAAAAACTACGTTTTACAGTGTTACTGGGGAGCAGCCTAGCAGGTGCAGTTCACGCTCTCTTTTTTTTTTTGAACTTTTTGATAATGAATTTCCAATTAAATTTGCTTTCCTATTTTATCAAATGTTCGGTACAATCTAACAACTATACATCCAACTCAAATCTCTTCCGATTAACAATTTGATTAAGATTATAGGTAAATACTAAAGGATATATGATCATTTAAAATTAAAATTAATAAAACTCAAATTTTGATATTTTATAAAAAAAATATAATATTATTTTATTTAAATATATAATGTGAGACGTTAAATTAATTTGAAGCAATTAATGGAATAGCCTCTTTGATAAAATATGTTTTATTAATATTTTATTTTTATTTTTTTCTTTATAATATTCAGATGTCTTTGAATTTTATTTCATCACCAAAATCACAAAAAGAAAGTTTTTTTTTATTTAGAGTTTTGTTTTTTTCTATTGTTAGCAAAATATTTAAATTTAATTACTAATAAAGATTTTAGTTTGTATGATAAATAATAAAAAATATTAAATATCTTACCATCTTTTGTTCCACCTTCTATCATCATGTTTAATGTTTTAGTAAGAGTAATAAAATTAAAAAATTTATTTTATTTTGAGAATAAAACTTTAATTTAATTAGGGATTAAGGCTCTAATATTTATTTATTGAAAATGTTTTCTAAATTTTACTATTAATATTTAATTTAGTTGTTATAGATTAGTTAAAAGTTATTTGACATTCTCATAGCTCGTTTTCACAAATTAAGAATTAATAATTACTAAATTATAAAAAGATATTTATAAAATATTATATAAATGCATATGATAAATATTTATAAGATTATTGATTTTATGAATTATGCTATAATCTATTTTTTAAAATATTATTCATATAATCTCATTATTTAGTCATTATTTAATAACTTAAGTATCAATAAAAAATTTCTTAATATAATATCAAAGATAGGTGAGACCTAAATACTTTTCTCACTAAATTTATTTATGATATTATCTACTATTTTAACTACTTTTTTATCATACGGGTATAAGATTCCTAATATTATGCTAGGATCATTCTAATATTATCAATTAACAGTATATGATAAATTTTATAAACTATGTTGTTATTCATTCTTAAACATTTATAAAATATTTCTTAATTTGGTCATCAAGTTTTTATTGTTTTTTTACAATCATTTAATATTTATCTTATTTAAGAGTTATAAAACAAAAAAATAAAAAAAAATGTGATTAGGAGTAAGAAAGGCAACATATTAATTTATCAACAATAAAAGTAATTAAATGGTAATAAAATTGATATTACGAAAGATTTAAATTTATTTTAAATTATGACAATTGTTGATATAATTATTATAATTTTTATTTATTTAATTAATTAACATATGCCTTTTTTTATTTTTATAAAAAAGATTCTTAAAAGAAACCCTTACGAATTTTTTATCCTTTTTAATTCTTAGTTAAAGTTAATCCCTTTCACTAATAAATATTGATAGATTTTGGTAGTCCAACCATATGATTGCACATGTTCTGTATAGTTTATATATTATAAGAATAGAATTTTATTTTAGTATTCTTTTTATTGGAAAAAATTATTTACTAATATTGATTAGAAGGATAAGAATATCAAAAGAATTTAAAGTTATTTTTACGAATAGAATTACATAAACATTTGTAACAAGGAACTTGAAAATATAAATACTTCAAATGAAAAAAAAAAAAAAGAAGGATGGAATGTACAAGAGCGTGGGTGTAATGCCTGTCGAGAGCGCGTGAGGATATCCGTCCTAAGGTAAGGGCTTCATGCTTGTCAGGTGGCGGAATCCAGCGTGTTAAATCTTACCCGACAACAATTTCTTCATAGCGTTATTTTGGATAATTCCCAATTCTTTTAATAATTATAGAAATTCCACAAATGAAAATGAAAGTTACTGCTCTGTTTGGTAACGAAACTCTCTTTCAACTACAAAACATCTGTGACGCCCTGGTTGACCCAAACACCCGCCCCTTGTTTTGACCATTATGCCCCTCTGTATTGTGTGGCTCCAGCGGGTAGGGTTACTTGAACAAACATGTATATGCAAATTTCTTTTTGTTTCTTTTGGTGTTGTTTTCGTCAATTTCAAGGTTGATTAGAACAAAAGAATTAATCTCATTTGGTTTTTAGTTTATTAATCCACATTTTAGTCTAATGACAAAGTTAAAACTGAATAACCACCGGAACATATTCTATAATAGAATATCAAAAAAATTTCAAAAACTATTTAATAATTATTTATTAAAAAATTAAGTACTATTGATATCAAGATAACTAGTAATACACAAAAAAATGAATTCTAACAAAGAGTAAAGGATTAAAAATTAAGAATTAGCAGTTATAATTTTCTATAAATTTTTATCATCAATTATACAGTAGACATACGTTTAAAAAATAAAATTTATTTTCGATAAAACTATTAATGAAAAATTCTGATTAACTATTAATTAGTTTAAACTCATGGCTACTCAAGGGGAAGTCGTCAATGACCATGGCAATGCTTTTCTTTTTCATCACGTGAGGTTTAGTTTCCATGGAGGGAGGAGGAAAGGCCGAAAGGAGAAGCAGAAGTTAGTGGGAGAATGTTTGGGGTTTGGCATTAAGTAAAAATAACCAATAGGAAGTTAAGATGCTATCCACTTGTTAGTTAACCAAATGCTAATTCCTCTGCGGAAATTTGCCAAAAAAAACTGTCAAAGTGGCAGAACTCTTGAAACACTTCAAAATGAGGAATGTGATGGAAGAAGAGTCCACTCAACTGAATGTGATGTTTGAGCTTCAATTTCTAACATGTTAATTTCGTTATTTGTTTTCCGAATTAAAATATATATATATAAAAAAAAATAACCTTAACTTCATTCATAATTTAGAATATTCGGATTTAAATCATGTGTTTCAATTTTTTTTTTTGTTATTTATTAAATTTAAAAAATCAGCTTTAATTAAAAGCTTAAATAAATAAAAAATAAATTCGATAATTCTAGTACAAATATTTATGATAGAAATAATTGATTGAACTGTGATTTGATTGGTTAAATTATAGGTAAAGCTTAAATGGATTTTGGTATGTCAACATTCTTTACTTTATTGGTTTGTTTGATAAATGCATAAATACTTTCCTCTAATTGTTATTTGTTTTAGAAATTATTGGAAAGTACAATTTCCTAAATCGTAGTTAAAAGAACTTTTCAGAGTGTGTGGCTTCTTCTTCTCTTTTTAGCTTAACGTCAATTTGGCCCCTGAATTATTTCTTAATATCCAATCACCCTTTTTTTTTTTTTAATTTTATAGATTTTTTTTTAACCACCCAAAACCCTTTAGCCAAGATCTTTAATAAGATTTTTTATTTTATTTTCAATGATGGTAATGGTCGGCTTTGGTCCTAAATAATTCACCATAATTTAGATATTTTAATAAGTAGTATCTGCAGTCTGGTAGTTTTACTAGGAACAATATGTTTGAAATAATTAATTTCTTTAATTTTTTGTTATTCATTTATTTTGGTATTTTGATGGTCAGTTTATATCTATAATTTCTCGACCTTACGAATTGCATGCCAAAATTCACTATCATCCGACAGAATTTGCGATTGGATTGGAGCAAATTGGAAAAGTTTATGAAGTTCTAATGTATTGGAGTAGAAAGCTTATTTTAAAGAAAGTCAGACTTTGGAAAATAATTCAAGGGCCAAATTGACTCTTTAATACCTTTTTTTCTTACAGCAAGATAATATTATTATCATTTATTCCATTGGCAGACAAATGCATAAATAATTAAGTTATTTTATCTTTAATTACTATGAAACAAACTACATATTCTTTTTTGTTCTAAACTGCATTATTATTTTTGTTGCAAAAGAAGATACACACCTAATTATATTAAGATATATAAAACTACAATATTTTTCTTATGAATCATTATTGCTCTCCTCGCACCATTGCTTTCATAATCACTAATATCTTTCTTTGAAATCATCATAGCCACTAATTTTAACTAGTGTTAATCGCCATTATGCAATTATAATTATCTCAATAGTATTATTTATTTTGTTTATTAATTAAAATAAAAATCAATTATCCCACTTGAAGGGTATGAGCATTTGCTCTTGGAAGTGAGAGATCTCGGATTCGAATAATCTCCTTTACACTAGATAAATTTTCGCTTTTATGACGGATGTACAAGACTATCCCATTATCTTGTAGTCAGCGATCTATTGACCTTCTTTTATTGAGATATTTCTTATTCTCGATATATTTTAAAAAGATCAATTATTCCTCACTAAAAATAATGATTTGTCCTAAAGCGATGGGAATGAGCTAATTTTGAACGAAATAATACAAGTATAAATAAAATAAAATTAAAATGATCAGTTAAGGGAATTAATAATAGACTATTTTCACCATATAGCTAATCAACTACAATAAAATTAAAAAAAATGGAAAAAAGAGAGTTTGCACTCTTTAACTTTTCAGTTATACTTTTAAAGCATTTATTATTTTAAATGTTAATACTATCATTAATGTCATTATCACACTTCATTTTTGTTGAGTGCTTATACATAAATGTATCATGTTCATGGAGAAAAGCATTCATAGGATGGCTTTGAACTTTTTGGTTTTAACTCTTATGGCATTTTATATCAAACTTGATCGCAAATTCTCCTAATTCCTAAATCAAAATCCTATAGAATTTGATGCACTTAAAGTAGTTTAAAATTAAAGATTAACCTTTTCCATTTCACACCTAAAAAGCAAGCACATGACTTAATTAGGCTCAAACTTTTTATCTTTGACTGATATGAAATAATTATGATTGTGATGGTTAATCTCAATTTTCTAGTTATGAATTTGTTTGTTTTATGAGAAAAACAAGTTCAATAGAAGAGACTTTAGAAATGAAGGAACTGTAAAAAAAAAAAATTAAGCTGAAATGTTTTTTAATATTTTCTAAAAAAAAAATAAAAAATACTTCAAATCTCATTCTCCCAAACGGATAAGATCCATATAAAAGCATTATTGAACTAAAAAAAATACGGCACTGAAGAAGAAACATCCGGTTAAGTAGGCAGTCAGTTGCCCTATTTTGTGTTTCTTAAGGTCCAAAAATAAAGCAAATTAATTTAAAATGAAACAAATAAGACAAAGAGTAAATTACTATAGCTATTATTAATATAAGACAAAAATCAAATGCAAAGAATCATCAATTTTAATTTATTTAAAATTGAAAATATAAGGAAAAAGACTATCCTGTTGACCACTGTTTATATATATTATTTACATAACAGGTTTTGCCAGTATATGTGTACATATTTATTATCGATAGACATAAAATTACTGCTTCCTACAACAGTATCATTTTTATTTTAATAAAGTCAAGCCAACCACCAAAAAAGAGAAAAGAAGCATTTAATAGGTGCTAAACTCCACAATTATGTCTCTTGTTCCAAGTTTTAGTAACCTGTTAAACAATTATTTAGTCTTACCAATAATCTCATATTCGAAGGCCGAATATGTCCATTATTTACATTGATGACTTCACCATAAGACATTATCTTTTCTTTATCATATCATCTTAGGTCATATAAATTAATAATATCATATCATTTTGACTATTTTATTATTTTTGGACAAAATATTATTTACTCCTATGTATATCATTTATTAGTCTAATATAAAAATTCAATAAAATCTCTCTATGGTCATACATTTAAAATTAAATAATAAATTTATAATTATAAATATGTTAAAACTTAATAAAATTTTAAGTACTAAAATTATTTTTTAAACTTAATATTTAATTTTATTAATAAAATAATAAAAATCAGAGATAAAATACTTAATAAGACAAAATATAGCATAAGACATTTTTAAAAATTATATATACAAATATTATTATACATAAAAAAATATTTTTTTCTTTAAATAAGATTTTAAAATATTTATAATGTATTACAGTAAAAATCTATCCCATTTATAATTAGCTCAATTTGATACCATAATTTTTATTACTCTGTCTAGAGGTTTTATTATATTTCCATTTAAAAAAAAAAATTAAATTATGTTTGTCAAACATGTAATGCAAAGAGGCTTGGACTTTTGCAGGAATATACTTTTTGCATCATTTTCCTTTTCAAATTCTATATTTCCGAAATTTAAAAGCATTGACTATCCCACTTCAACTTCACTCTATCAAGATTCCTGAAAAGCTTATTTCTGAAAGCCTTTTAAGCATTATACTACAGCTCTCATCTAATTATCACAAATGGAAAAAAATAAAAATAAAAACAACATTGATATTCTTAACTAGCTGCTATTCTTGCTGACAGCCGCACCCACCTCTTGTTCTGTGAGCAGATCTTGTCTGTAATGTTGCAACTGTTGTTCATATTTCAACCTTCCTCAGAAATTATTGAAGATCTATGGAGGAAAAGAAAAATTACAGGCACATAGTAATTTCTCCAACCACCATGACGTTCTGAAAACTACGTGGATGATAAGGATTTGATTCCTGGTTTTGACAACCAGGTCACAACTGTATTAAGCTAAGCATGTTATGTGCCAACCTGCGGTCCCATTTATCATTTCAGGTCCTGGTTGACTACGCCAAATGCTGCAATTGAAACATATTGTATGCAGTTCCTTTGACAGTACCCTGTGCCATATGTATTAGTTCTATTGTACCATTAAAATAATCGATCAAAATTCACTTCATTTCACATAGCATGTAACGCTTGCAGGCTGCCACTGTGACTATGCAGAATCTGGCAGTAAGTCGAGAGTTTCATTTTGATGAGCCTTCAAACTGATCCCGCAGCAACTCATACTTTTTAAGCTCTGCCATCGAGAGGGAGGGAGACAGCTCAGACAAGACCTGAAAGTTGGGAGGTGGCATTTAGATATACATTTAATCAACAAAAAAGAAAACCAATTTTATGCAGGGCTTTCAAGTTGTTTATAGAACTTTACACAAGTTAGTTTTATAGCAAATGGCAAATTTACATGCAGGTTTGCTCAACTAATTAAACTAAATCGTATCTTCACACAGAGTTGACAATTTGCATGAAATGTTCCAAATTTTTGGACGACTCTTTGGTTATAATGTTAAACAATGAAACATATTTATATGCCAACTAAATAATAAACTACGAGCAATAATGAAGTACTTAAAACAAGGAAATGAAAATTATTTTGTAAATGATTAGTCTTTCAACCAAGAGAAAGCTATCATATTCTTATTTGCCTTTCCCACTATCAAAGATTGTTGTCTTCGAGAAAAAGAAAGAGAAAACTAGTATCATTATTATCATCATCAAGAAAACGCAACCATATGCAACTTTTCTTCTACTCAGTTTACTACCTTTATAAAATCGTCAAATTCAACAATTACTGAATCTGGTTGATCAACCAGGGAAGCAGACTCTGAATCTGAAGTCAAAACCTGCACAGAGAGAAAGAAGCAATAAAGCTGCAAGCACAGTAGCAATGGCAGGGTAATTGGCTAAACAAAGGAAGGAAAATGAGGACTAAAACTATGCTAAGAGCCAAGAAGAGAAAGCAGTTTTATACATTAAATGCCATGCAATTAAAATGCAAACGCAGTGATCTATGCTTCCTTGAAGATTAACAAAATTGACCCACCTTGCGCTTCGCAGCATGAAACCAAGCATCTGCACATAAAGCATACATGTCTGCACCAGTGAAGTTTAGGGGGCATTTCTTTGCTATTGTGTAAAGAGAGACATCTTGATGCAATGTAAACTTACGGGTAAGTGCCTTAAGGACCCTAGAAGAAAAGAAATGGGTGACTATCAGAATAAGAACATGAAATTAATAACACATGCATAAAAAATAAAGAGTGAAGAATGCTAACCGCTCCCTGTAAGATGCATCAGAGTTTACTCCAACGTATAACAGCTTATCAAATCGGCCAGGTCTGAGAAGTGCCGGATCAATAAGATCCGGTCTGTTGCTTGCCCCTATAATAAATAGGTCCTGAAAACCAGTAAGAAACAAGAGGCATCTTGCCTTTTAAATTAGAAGCAAAAGAAGGAAATAATAACATATTATTGTAGCAAGGGGACCATCAGTATATTACTTGTGTGGAATCATTTAGGCCATCAATCTCTGCGAGCATCTATTGCAGAAGAAATTTCCCACATTAAATAAACAGTATTACACTTACAGGAAACAATGTTGCAAAATAAAAGCAAAAATATCTTCACCTGAGAAACTACTCTGTCCATGACACCCCCAGAATCTCCTGAGGCGCCTCGAGCTGGGGCAAGAGAATCAAGTTCATCGAAGAATATCACACACGGGCGTGCTGACCTTGCCTGCAAAAGATGCACAAAATGAGAGATTTAGGAGGAAAACAAATAGGTTCTGAAACAGAAGGCATGTAAATCAAATAGGGTCTGAAACAGAAGGAATGACTGTTAAAGAGATACACGAGTTCAAAGGGGTATTTGTCCGAAAGGATAGAAAAATCATTACCTTCTGAAAAATGTCACGGACGTTTTTCTCTGACTCTCCAATGTACATATTGATCAGTTCAGGCCCTTTCACACTTAGAAAATTTAAAGAACATTCTGTTGCAACAGCTTTCGCCAATAAGGTCTGAGCTTCAAAATAAAATAAGGAAAAAAAAAGTCATGAAGAAATCTCTTTCATTTTGGATATTAATAAAAATGAACAAATTGGAAATGTTAATAAAAAAAACTTGCTACGCTGGAACTTACTTTTCCTGTCCCTGGTGGACCGTACAGCAGAACGCCAGAGCGCTTACGCAACCCAGAAGAAAATAAATCCTTATGCAGGAGAGGTAACTGCAGAAAAATGAAAATAAGTATCATGCATTACATCCAACATGAGTAAAAATAACAATGACAAAAGTGCTATAATGCCCTAACCATTTCGATCCATATTTTAACTAACTGAAATAACACGCAAGGGCACAATAGAACTAAATAAGCTAACTTCCTTAGTTCCACTTTATACATATCTTCGCTCTCAGAAACTCCAATTTCTATTATTCTTACAGATTCCAGTCATAGTTTCTACCACAGATATAATAATAAACTATAAGTATTTCATTCTTGTGAAAGCTAACACAAAAACATAAACCTGGAAATTGGAGAAATTGATACTTGTGTTAAAGATGGAGACAGCTATTCCTCAATATGTACCCTAGGAATGGGACCATATAAACATATGTACATATTCGTATAATCGTCACATCACCAAATAAAATTCTAAGCAAAATGTTACAACTGGTCTTCAGGGATTAAATAAGTATACTGTATACATACATATGTAAATGCAAGATAAATACACACTCAAATACAACTCAGTTTAAAATAAGGCTGCAATTCTCCAGATACAAAAATTGCAGAAGGCACCAGTTTGGTTTGATGCAAAAAGCCTGAGAGAATCAGCTAAAGCAAAGCTTAATTAAGGAGAAATATCATAAGGGAGTAGGGGTCATTATCACAAGGTTTTTCAGTTTAAAATGATTTCATAAGCCAATAATTAAAAGAAGCTTCAGTGCGGTGATGGTATGAGCCAATGGAGGTAAATAAGAGGCCTACCTGAACAGTATCCAAAATGGATTTCTTCACATCCTCAAGCCCTCCAACATCTTCCCATTTCACATTAGGAACCTGCACTGAAGAAATTCAGGCTCAACAAATCTCCATATACAGTAAAATGTTCCAAGGAAAAGATCAATAGAACTTCTACTGCAAAATACAACTCTCTCTACTTGATATAGATACTCGTGTAGAATTATGCCATCAGTGAGCTAACCTTAGGAGTACCCAAAGCCGATGCGTTCCTCTTCTTAGATCGCTCTAATGCTCTAGGCAGATATACTTTCCCCATCATCTGAGCTATAGAATTGCATGACTCATGTTCTTGCACTGATTTGAATCCAGTAGAACTATTCACGTCCTTGAGTTCAGGTTCATCAGCTTGAATATTACCCCTTGTGATTAAGCTTGCACCAGCATCAGCAATTAAAGCATGTAAATCCCTAGGCATGAAGCCAGACGTCTGTCCAACTATGTCCTTTGCGACATCTTCTACCTCAGTCTGCAAGAAGCAACTATCTGAACCCATCAAAGTCAACAGCCATGACTAGAAAAAGAACTTCCATCATCATCAGAAGAATCACTCGTAGAGGTGTTACGTAAATATGAACAAATCCTTAACTTCCATAAATATGAAAAACTATAGAAAGTTTATTTTGACATACATACATTAGAGAGGGGCTCAGAACCACTCTGCAGTAACTGGGATACCATCTCAACCCGCTGTTCTTCAGTCAGCGAACCCATGCTTATTTCATGGCTGAAGCAACGCCTTACAGTCGGAGGTAGGCCCTCAGAACTCTCAGCAGCTGCAACTAACAACACCTGACCCCTACTTACATTTGCAGCATCCTTGGCTGACTGCACCAGCAAGGTATAAGAATAAGGATTCCATAAAAAATCTCAACATAAACTTGCTGTTTGAGTAAAGTGATATTATTCTTTTGTCCTTCGAAGAATTGAAACTTCCTTAACATCTTAACGTTATAAAATGACAAAGGGTCCTTAAAAGCAACTAAGTGTGAGGCTATTGTTTCTGTACATCACATGATTTTTCATTTCTTTTGTAACTGCTATATCACTCTCCATAAGTCTTTCTCCATTTTACGCTGAAAATCCCAATCATGTTTTGGAGGACAGAGGTAAGTTACATGGAAAGTTAACCAAAAAATTGTGTTAATTTGATCAAGCCCGGTCATGTTGAAAAGAAAGTACAACACTACAACCAAAAATACATCTTACAAGATCATTGTTTAACTTCTCATCGGAGTAATTATCATCATCTTCAGCAACTGGTTCAGTGAATTCCCTCATGACTGATGCAACTTCTGAGGTGAGACCAACTTGATCATTTGGTGAACCTTCATGCGAAATTAAATTTCGGAAGACATCAAAATGGCGGAGAAGAAGGATTGTGGGTGAATATCTGTCACCGGATCATGCCATGAGGAATAATTTTGAAGAGCAATGCCACATAAACATGAAACAGTCAATTAACTTAAATGAGAAATTAGTGACCACAAAAGATATGAACTCCTTTGTTAGTTCTTATAATAGAGGATATTAAGCGAAATAGTCAGTTACACATCTGGATTCATATCTGTGATATTCTAATGAGTTAGTACTGCATTATTAGGTAACATCCAAGTATGCCATAGTTCACAAGTCATTGAACAGCTTGCATATGCCGAATGCAACAATTAACTGCTTCACCTTTGAGCTGTTCTGAAAGCTTGAGCGAGTGCAATAGATGCATTTTTGTCAGCCATTAGATTATGGCAGCTGAATTCCACAACATGAAGGCCCAATCGACGGCAAACATATCTAACAACAGTCCTCTTTCCACATCCTGCAAAAAATATAATACCAACAAGCTTGTCTTTGGTAATAAACACGACCGCAACAAGAGAGATCACTGGAAAAGAAATTACTTTGATGTGAACAATGAATTACTAGGCAAGAAATACACCTGCTGGACCATATAGCAGGACAGAAACTCTAAACTTTGAAGAAAGGGCTGACGGGCACAAAGGTGGTGCAAGTACAGATGCCAAAGTTTTTACTGTGTCTTTTTGAAGAGGGGCAAAACCTTTGGGTTCATGAATCAGCAGATCTGGAGGAAGAGCAGAAGGAACAGTCCCTCCAAGCACGAGAGCTGTTTGAGTGCAATTAATTCGAAGAATGGATTCATCTGATGGCTCCATTGCCACAACCTGAGGATATCAATTACCTTTAAATGAGAGCCAGGCACATCAGAACAATGTCCGAGTACTGTGTCACAAGGAAAGATAAATAGAAAATTACCTTAAAGAAAATAAGGTTACCATTTGTACTTTGTGTCCTTTGGTTGCAAGGAAGACACATAACAGAATTGCAATTCCAGTGTAAGCAAATGTTGAAAATATCACCTCTTGCTAAATACCTATCAACTTTAAAGTAGTTATGTAATGCCAAATCAATCATTCCCTGGCGATCTTCAGCTTCAACAGATGAACTTCCTTTCAAAGAATCAAGCATACCACATTCAGGTATCTTAACAAAAGAAACTCTCAAATGTGAAGCATATCTTGGCAATTGAGCCAAAGGTTCCAATTCTAAATTGATTAAAGAATGATGACTCACTTCTCCGCAAGTATCATCATTCGTTTTAGAATTAAAAAGGGACACTAGCCTCTCATTCCCTTGATGGACAAGTGAATTCAAACAAGATATATGCAAGTCAAGGTTAAAAGCTAACAGAGGAGACAAAAATGCAATTTCGTCATCTAATATCAAAGGTTCATCTGAAGGAAGACTATAAGAAGGAAAGACAAGCATTGTGTGCGAATTCGGCTGTTTAACACAGGATGCTGTGTGTCCATGGTTTCTGGGAGGATCTAGAATAACAACCTGCGCAATCCTTCTTTTGTTGGTTTCAATATTCTTGACAAGCACCTAACAATTTGATCAGAGAACAAAAGAAATCAGCAATCCTTTAAAATCACAAATTCTGTTCCTTTATAATTCAATTGACCTTGTAATGCACAAAAAAAATTATTTGAGCTACTATAAGCAATTGGCTGCAAATTTATGAAAAGAAGAAGTAACACAAAAATTAAGAACACAAAAAAAAGCTTACCGGAGAACCACAAGTGACGGCCAATTTCTTAAGAGCAGCTGTAGGAAGTCCAACCAAAGCAGAATCGTCAAGAGAAGTTAACTTACTTGTAGAGTCTAAAGTTCCGATTCTGTCCTTCGACAACCGGAGAATTCCAGCTGGGAACAGTAGCCTCGGTGGCAAGTCATCTCTGCTAATCCTCGAGGAACTCAGTACAGAATCGACTAGGAATTTAGTTGAAGAGAGGACAAGAGGCTTTCTCCTCCTCTCCACCATTGGTGACCGCAGCTGCAGAATCTAAAACCTAACTCTCTTCAAGAAACCATAAAATGAGAGAAAAGAAGTATAAGCAGAGGCTGGCCTGGTGTTGCAGTTGGATAGAAACTGCGAAATAGCGCTAATCGATGAAATGTTTGCAATTGGGAACGTTGACGGCAAAAAATTAACCGTTTCTACGTCAGCACGGGGCAATTTTGTTTTACTCTTTTCGTTTTGGTGTACATATATATATACTATATATTGGGCTTGGCTGGGCTTTCTTCGTTTGCAATGAGCTGCACTTGTCATTTGGGCAATGTTTTTGTCTGTGCTGCTGCGATGGGGTTATTTTGTTTGATTATTGAATAAATGATAATTTGGTTGCAGCTTGTTCTCGAACGGCTTCGTGATTTTTTGTCTTTTACAGAAGAGGTGAAAGAGGCGTGGGATTCAGCTTTATGAGACGCAATTCTTCTTCACTCTCTCATGTGGAATGTGGTATCATCAGAGGCCTGTTGCTATATTTATTTAGTTATGTAAAGCTACTTGTTTTCTGTTATTTTGGATACTAATTTGAACCCAACCATATGACATAGATGGTGATTTTGAGTATCAGATTCTCACACCATATGACATACTTGTTTTCTGTCTTTCTTAAGAGTCTCTATCAATCGCCTTCTCTGTTCATCTGTGCACTCGTCAATTCACCTCCGTCCTTGTAAGCTTTCAACTTGTAGGTAAGAAAAGGGTTTTCCACACCCACATCGCAAACATAGACCCTTAAGACTGACTATATAGTTTTGGTTGGAGGACGACTGAACGCCGGGTCAAGTAACGAGGGCCTGTAACCTGATGTAGGGGCATTAAAGGTGGACTCGGATGAATCTGGCCCAGTGGCTTAAAAGGGATTGTATGAGGCTAGTGGGCCCTTACTGGCTTGCCATTACGCGGTTAGAGGATGCATGGCGATCGCATAAAGCAAGGTGGCCCATCGGGTGTTATGCATGACCCATAAGAATCAGCCTCCGAAACCGGAGGCTAAGCTGGCTTTACAGAGCAGCGGGAATGCCTTCTTCGCGCAATGGACTCAACAAGCCGGTACCTCAGTCAATCCACCATTGGCCCAACTCAGACACCCATCTTTTCTTCTTTTTTTTGGAATACAATCTTAATATTTGTAAAGTGCACTTGATAGCATAGTGCCTCAACAAACAGGTATTCTTCAGTGCAAAACTGCAACCTAATATCCTGGAGCATTTCAATCTAGCTACTCGGTAATAATGAACTTTTAGATGGTGCATTTGATACATGAGGAACAAAATGTCCAGTTTTATTTATAAATGGACTACCTGACAGTAGATGACCAAGCCCGCTGGAAATAATCAACCAAACAGAAAAAGGCCGACCAACTTGAGAGTTTTTTGTTGCTATAGTCTAATCCACATGGAAACTAACGTCTGTCAGAGACACAACCGCAAACATAAACATCATAAGAAAACCAGAGAAACAGCAATAATTATATTTCAGTGTCCAATCTTTTAAGGGAACAGGGTCAATAGCCCATGAAGGTATAGTCAAAAGAAAGAAGTGAAAAGCCAATCCAAACTTCAGATAATGAGAAACACTAGCAATACAACTGTACTCACATTTGGTACTCTTCGAAGACAATGGATGGAAGTTACAGTTGCAATTGCAGTGTCGAGGAATAATAATAATCATCAGAACAATAAACAATTTCTTTGAATTGCGACATTAACAAGCCAGAAACTGTTTGATCTCGTCAACAAATGTATCCAAATTAATTGCAAAACTGCACATCTATCTTTCCTTCATATACCCTCAACAAGAGAGGTACCTCCTCCTCATATTTGATCACAAATCGATCCAGAAAGCACTTCTCTGTTGGAACCAAGACAGTAGCCAAGCTCACATCTTTTTTTACCAATCCCTTGTTCATCAGAACCCGAATAACTCGACACCTAGGGACAATTCTCTTTTCCAAGCTGAAAAACAATAACACAGGGCATTGAGCAATGACCTTGGAGGGTAACCCCATCTTATTCACAAAGAAATCCATTGCTAACATGATTTTCTTCTCCGACAGCATCATACAATGCGGGTGTTTCTTAAATGCTGCAAAGATGTCATCTTTAGACCAATCCCACCTTTTATACACCTCAAAACACTTGTTCCAGATTGCCTTATTACTCTTCCCAGAAATTGCATGTACAGCCATCACAAAAATTGATTTCTTTGGATCAAATCCCATTTCCTTAACCTCTTTCACCACTTTATTAAACTCACCATGCCTCTGTAACACCGCCTCAGGGAAATTAGTCAGCAGCAAAGAAATACAAGAATGTGTGACTCCTATTTCTCTTAAACGCTCAACATTTGGCATTAAATTCTTGGAATAATCCTCTAGAAAAATCCAAGTAGTACGCTTTAAAGCAGATACAATCTTCTCATTCGATAACAAAATACTTTTGAGAAAGTTATAAGAGGGTACAATTTGATTCTCTATGCTTCTAGTCAAAAGAGTAGGGTCTGAAGAGAGGGTTCTAGCAAGATCAGAACTTGAAACCCCAATAGAGTAAAAGAACTCAAGTTTAGGCAAAAGAGTATTATGGGCATGCGCTAAAAGTAGAGAAGGTCGTTTCTTTACAAGACTTGAGATCTGGGTTTTGGTGAATCCTCGGTCTTTCAAAAGGGCAAGAACTGTGTCTGCTCTTTTCGGTGATTCTAAGTGTACTTTTTGAGAAGATGAGATGGCGGCTTCGAAGGATAATCCACATGAGTGCACAAGATAGTCTACTGTGAATGAGTCTCGATTAGTTGAGATTTTGGAAGTGAGTACCTTCAGGAGTGGCTCGCTTTGTAGAGAGACAGCTGGTGTTGGTAGCCGCCGTAAGGATCTTATTGAAAAGGGCATTTTGCTGGAAATCAAAGTGAAGGAGATAGCAACACCGTCCAGTGTAAATCTACGGAGATGTTGGACAATTTCCACTATCCATTTCTAAGGACGAGGATGACTGAAATCCTCAAAAGGATTCTCTTGTCTTCTGGCTTTTAGAATACTGGAGTTTTGAGCGACTGCTAGGCTAAACGACATGTTAATTTTCCCATATGTTCATACGACAACGAAGTTCTTCCGCCGTTTTCAGATTAGGAGTCCTTTTCTTGTCACTTTTAAGTCACCGCGAACAGACAAACGACATGTAATTTTATTTTCTCCCAGACCAAGAGAATCTGCGTGTAAATGAAACCCACGAAAAGCTTTATATAGCAACAAGATTCTCGGAAAGCAAAGCTCCAAGGGGTTCACCTGCAGACATGAGCTACCATCTTATAAGTGAGAAAATTATTCTTTGTCCATGCGAGCAAGCATTGCTGTAATTTTCTACCGGGATTTCCATTTCGTCGTTGTTGGTTGAATTTATATGGGTCACCTGAAAGATTACCAGACCACATAGATCAAACAAGATAAAACGAGTGGGAAGGAAAGGTGCAGATTCACTTGACGTTAACACACTAATTTGTTAGGATCATGTGATCCTGGAGCAGCAACCACAGTATGATCAAACTCTAAAGAAGGCTGCGGCCAACTAACACAAAAAGCACACCTGTCTGCACTAGTGAAGATATTGAGTTAAGAGTAGACCTGTTCATGGCCGTGCGTCCCCGCCCCGCCCGCCTATAGGCTCGCATTCTTCGGGCGGGGCTTGGACAATAATTTTTGAGTACAAATCCGGCCCGGCCTGATGTCTAGTTTAATTAGTAAAAAAAAATGTCATACCTAGCACTTAAACGACTTTCAACTTATAATTAAGTGCTATATACTACTTAACTATCTATTATTTCTGTTTATAGTTTTATTATTATTAATAATATATTAATCAAAACAAAATCCTAAATTTAAATATATCTACAGTTAGAAACAGATTTAATAATTAATTGGGCTGAATTGGACCGGACTTTTTAAAAAATTTCGAGCTCAAACTTAGGCTTAGAGATGTCAAAAAATTTTCGAACCTGAACGGGCTCAGGCTTATTTAAAATCAAGTCAGGCCCAGCCCGAACCCGGCCCATGAACATGTCTAGTTAAGAGGGACGTCTTGATGCATTATAGACTTACAGGTAAATGCCTTGCGGAGTACAGGAAGTAGTTGAAAATAAGTATACAATTCGCATAACAAGAAGATATACATATTGAAGAAGTCGTGGAAGTTCTGCATCAAGTTGGCTTGATGATCAGTGTCAGAAAGATATGACAAGAAACTTGTTAAAGAATAGAAAATATGCCCAGCAACATCGTAGAATTTTGTTGCTCCTCTTTTAGGTATGTGCACATCATCCACTTGGACAACTGATGTATGTTAAAGTTCAGAATCACAAGCATAAAGATCATACGGAAACCATTACAGCAGCATAATTGTACTTCAATGTCCAAGTCTTTAAGAGAAATGATAACAGCAGTACTGTCAAAGTAGAGCCAATACAAATATACAGCCAATCCAAACTTCAAAAGAAAAAGAAACTATTCACAAACACAACTCATTTTCAAATAAGAATGCAAGTCAATTGCAATTGCAGTGTCGAGGAACAGCAAATATCAGTCAAGAGTAGTGAACAATTTCTTTGATTTGCGACATTAATAGGCCAAAAACTGTTTGATCTCCTCACCAATTGCTATATATCCAAATTAAATGCTTCCTCCACATCCTTCTTTCCTTCATACACACTCAACAATCGAGGTATTTCCTCCGCAAATCTGGTCACAAACCGGTCCAAAAAGCACTGCTCTACTGGAAGCAAGACGCTAGCCAAGCTCACATCTTCCTTTACCAGTCGCTTGTTCATTAAAACCCGGATAACTCTACATCTAGGGACAATTCTCTTCTCCAAGCTGAAAAACAATACCACAGGGCATTGAGCGATGACCTTGGAAGGAAACCCCATCTTGTTCACAAAAAAGTCCATCGCTTTCATGATTTTCTTCTCTGATAGCATCATACAATGTGGGTGTTTCTTAAATGCCGCAAATATATCATCTTTAGACCAACCCCACCTCATATATACCTCAAAACACTTATTCCAAATTGACTTGTTACCTTTCCCAGAAATTGCATGTACAGCCAACACGAAAGTTGATTTCTTTGGATCAAATTCCATTTCCCTAACCTCCTTCACAATTTTACTAAACTTATCATGCCTCTGCATCAAAGCCTCAGGGAAATGAGTCAGCAGCAAAGAGATACAAGAATGTAGCACGCCTGCTTCTCTTAAAAGCTCAATATTTGGTATTAAATTCTTTGAATGATCCTCTAGAAAAATCCAAGTAGTACGCTTTAAAGCAGAAACGATCTTCTCATCAGAAAGCAAGATACTTTTGAGGAAGTTATAGGAGGGTATAATCTGATTTTCTAAGCTTCTAGTCAAAAGGGTAGGGTCTGAAGAGAGGGCTCTAGCAAGAGCAGAGTTTGAAGCCCCAATAGAGTAAAAGAACTCGAGTTTAGGCAAAAGAGTATTCTGGGGATGAGCCAAAAGAAGAAAAGGCCGCTTCTTTACAAGACTTGAGATCTGGGTTTTGGAGAATCCTCGATCTCTTAAAAGCGCAAGAACTGCGTCAGCTCTTTTCGGTGATTCTAAGTGTATTTTTTGAGAAGCTGAAACTGCAGCTTCCAAGGATAACCCACATGCGCGTACAAGGTAATCTATAGTGAATGAGTTCTCTTTAGTTGAAATTTTGGAAGTGATTGCTCTGGGAAGTGGCTCGCTTTGGAGAGAGACAAATGGTGTTTTTAGCTGCCGCGAGTATCCGACTGAAAAGGGCTGTTTGCTGGAAATTAAAGTGAAGAAGATAGCCCTGTTGTCCAGTGTAAGAGTGTGGAGATTTTGGACGATTTCCATTATTATCGATTTCTAAGAACGCGGATGACTGAAATCCTTACAAAGGATTCTCTTTCTGTCTGCTGGGTTGTAGAATTATTGGATTCTGAGCGACTGCTTGCCAGCCGAACAACATATTATCTATTTATCAAGTAAATGTTCATACGAAAAGGAAATTCTTCTGCCGTTTTCAGACTGGAGGAACTTTTCTTTTCTCCTCGAAAGAGAGTGCAAACAAATGACATGCGCTTTTACTTTTTTTTAAACCGGGAGAATCGAGTTTGAATCAAGACCAATCTTTCAAGTCGTCCCATTGAGAGCTGCAGCAAGTGTTCAAATCTTAATGGGTGCTTAACATAGTAACTGGAAATTAAATGAAACCAGAATAATTTCTTGGAAGGCCAAGGCAGATCAACTCGCATATGCATATAATCGGATTAACGGAGAATTCATTTTCATTGAAACATTGCTGGGCAACTTTTTGAGTGCCATAGAAATAGCATGGATGGCCATCAACCGCCTGATCCGGAACAAACATTTAATCAAAAGGTACCAAGTAACATTGTCAAGAGAGCTACCTACTACTAAATCTACGTGAATGTACAATTTACATTGTTGTAGCATAGGCCAGGGGTCATAATAAAAGTTGTCTTCCTGCTCCGGGTCTCCACCATACATCACCTCAACTAGAGACCATGCTGATATCCACCAGTTTCGTCCCCTGGCCTGATTCTCAACTAGTGAAAATATTTCTACAAACACCTACAATATCCATTGCAGTCATGAAATGGAAAGCTTTATACAGCAGCAGGTTTCTTGGAAAGCAAAGCTTTAAGAGATTTGGGGTCTGTAACTGGGGGACTGCATGTGAAGTTTTGGCAGACAACAGCTACCACCTTATCTGCAGTAAAATTATTCTTTGCCATGAGAGCAATGTTGCTATTATTGTCTGCCCAAAACTCCATTTCTTCATTGTTTGTTGGATCTATATGAATTACCTGCAGTTAATTACAGCATGGAAAGATTATCAAACCGCATAGATCTAAAAGGGTAAAACCAGTAGAAAGTTGAAGTGCAGATTCATAGACTTGATGTTGACTTACTGTTTTATTGGGATCATACGATTCATGAGCAGCAGCCAGCATATCATCCAACTCTGAAGAAGGCTTGTGGCCAACTAAGACAACTTGCTTCCTGGAAGGCACTGAAATCATGTCTGCAGCACAACACATCAAGGGCACCGCCATAGCCATGTCTTTTAGTCTCGTCTCAAAAACTGCCTGTATCAAAATTGAACAAATTGTTACTTGCAGTTCAACAACTCTTATAAGTTGAATACTAATTTCATTTCAAGAATCATTTTGAACGGAGTAAACATTACCAGAAGATGCTCTGCATTGTGTCTGTAACATTCGGATTTACTACCAGTCACCATAGAGGCCAACCTTATGAGATTAATTGCAGAGACCGAGTTCCCAGAGGGCTCTGCTCCATCATGGTCTTCTTTTACTCGGAGGAGAACTGAAGGATCTTCCCCTGGGGTATTAAAATAGCCTCCCCCCTCTTTATCAAGAAATAATTCATCCTGGAGATATGTGTTGGAGCAAATTTGCAGTTATGTACCAGACCCTAAATGCTATTTATCTGGGGGGAAATGAACTCAAGTAATTTCTACCTGGGTGTTCTGCAGTTCAGTTGCCCACACTAGCCAGTAGATCCCACCACCAAATTCGTAAAGATCTAGCAGCCCAGATATCAAAAAAGCATAATCATCTAAGAACCCAGGTGCTTTAGATGGACCATTCCTAAAGCTGTGCTGAAGCCGGCGTGTTTGTTCTTCATAGAGGTGTTTTCTAATAAATGTTGCTGCGTTCTCTGCAACTTCTATATACTCCCGGGGCTGGAATTTACAGAATAGCATACACAGAACAATCAGAACTCGCAGTGTCATTTTGAATAAGATTCCATATTCATCCCATTAACTTGAAGTTTAGTTCAATTTTGACATGCACCAACAGCACCAGCTCATTTGCTAGACAATTAAAAGTTGAAAAAGGCACAGATGCCAATGTCTACAGGCTCGAGTTGTAGATTACTACAAAAGTACTATCCCATTTAATAAGATGACCTCACAATACACTGATTAAAATGCACAGAAGTTGTATAAAACAGGGCTTCACACTAGGACACTAGGATTGCACAAAATATCTAATTCACATTAATATCTTTCATGGGAAGGATAATGTAAAAGCCAAGAAGTGTATTAACAAGTTCACATTCTATATCTTAGATGGTTAGACCTACAATGGAAGGGAATACTTGAATGAAAACTTGGACCTCCAAGTACTAGATATGCATAGGACATGGCCTCAACCTACACAGATAAAACTATAAGGATAATGATGCCGTCAGAGCACTTTCTTCAAAAGAAGGCAAAAGTGATGAATATTCAACTAGATCTATTTCATCCAGAGTCCCAGAACCAATATGGATACAAAAAATACTTACATCACAACCAACAACAGGAAAGTTATATCTTGTGCCCTCACTTTCTCTCTTAAGAATCTTAGAAGCTCTTGCAAAAGCTGAAATTGCAAGTCCATTCCATGATACAATTACCTGCAAGCACCTGATCTGTCAAAGGCTTGACAAACAAGAAAGAACTGAGAAGCTAAGCAACTTTGAAGAAATTATGGAATACCTTATCATCCAAATGTGGCCTTGGTCGTCTTGCTCTTACATCAAAAAGCATTCGCTTGCTTTCACCCAAAATATCTTGATATTTTTCAATGGGTAAGCCATGTTTTGATGCCAATGCTGAGGGATCATTTAATTCAATAAGCACATTTTTTCCCTTAAATTCGTTATGAGGATCACTCATTCTAGAAAGGTCGCAATTGCCAAGAGGCTTTATGTAATAATGATCCTTAAAAAGAGTTGCATGCTCTCCAAGGATGTCATCAATCTTTAAAAGGGAAGAACCAAGTAGAAAAATCAGATTAGCACAAGTATATACAGGCTGTAGAATGCAACAATGCCACACAAACATTCTTCTAAAACAGTTCAGAAGAAGAGGGTTTTTGTGAATTAACAAATGAATCATTCAGCTCGTGCACTAGTTTGTTTATCAAAAGATGTATATATATTAAATTGTCATTATCTGCATAATAGAACATACTCACATTGTAATTTGAAGCACTGATTGAAATGTAGATGTTAGCGTTTTGCTAATCATGACAAATTGCAAGGTATTGCATATTTGCCACATGACAAAGATGACATCCCATAAGCAAAATGAAGGACAAGTAGTCTCAAATATACCTCTTTATCGGTCCAGACGTAGAAGGCTCCTTCCCTTTTCTTTTTAGCACCTTCATGCTCAGCACTATCAGCATCCTCAGCGGAAAAGATTTCACCCTTTTGTCCAATCATATCCCTTCTCAAATAATCAAGAATATCCCGTGATACAAACGAATAAAAGACATCATTGGTAATGGAGAACGCATCCAAGTAAATATTAGCAAGTTGGCCTTGATCATACAACATTTTCTCAAAATGAGGAACTACAAGAAAGGACAACAATGTCAATAATTCCATCATCATAAGCACCCCAAAAGTTGGGATACCTTCTCAAAAAGCTATATCAACGAATTCACCTGATCATCTGCTTTAGAACTTAGAAGGATATTTTGGGAAATGATATTTTCATAGAACATTACACTTACCATGCCAACGTTCATCCACACTGTATCTGTGAAAGCCACCTCCAATGTGATCATGGATTCCCCCTTTTGCCATGCATTGCAAGCTAGAGAAAACCATCTTAAAACCTTCCTTTGCGTCATCAACCTTTTCAGAATCCTCCAACTTTTTTGCATGGTAAAGCATCAATTGGATCTCAACAGGTCTAGGAAACTTAGGGGCAGATCCAAACCCACCGAACCTGGCATCGTAACTTTGAGAAAGCTGCAAGAGAAATGAGAAATATAAGACACCGTAAGGTAGTAAGATGGCACAATAGTTGAGACGTATAAAACAAAAACAAATATCCAAAAAAAAAAAAAAGATTTTCTAACATTTAAAAGACATTCAGGCTAACAAAATAACTAGAGCACGGACTGGAAATTTAATTCTAGAAGGATGTTGATGAGAGAATTAAGATTGGTCAAATAAATAGACTCCAAGGTCAAACCAGCTCACAATTAAGGTCAAATGAATTGCCAAATGGAAAAAGAAATGTCCAAGCTCTCTGCAATGCATATGGAAATGAAGACTACAATTTAAAAGAGATGCCCAAAAGAAAAAAAGCTTAATTCTTTTGTTAGGCAATCATGTGACTAAGTTGTTCATTCACAGTTTTTTTTTTTTTTTTTATTAGACATAAAACAAAGCGCCAAGCTCTAGTTGGCAGTTGCAATAAGATCATACTTGCTCTGCACACGAACGCAAAGCATTTTGTGGAAGTCCATCTGGCAATTTATTTGTACTTGCACTTGCTGATAATGCTTCAGACAGCTGCTCAATGGCGAAGGCTCCACTCTTAATCAGCACATCCCTCTTCTTGTCCCAAGCATCCTTCACCTTTCTAAAACAGGACATATACTGGATTGACCAAGCAGAGAAACCAAGCAAGACTGAATCTAAAACCGATTTTTCTTCCAATTTAATTTATTTGTGAGTAGTCATTACAACACCAAGAAAAGTGAGCACAAGGAGAGAATCAGAGGAGAATCAAAATACTCTCACCTTAGTAAAGTCTTAAATCCTGGTCTTCCATAATTATCTTCTGGGGGAAAGTAAGTCCCGCCCATTAAAGGTTTCAAATCAGGTGAGAGAAAGACACTAAGTGGCCATCCTCCACCGCCATACAATGCTTGCACGAATGTCATATAAACCTATAAAGATTAACCATCTGCTCAGCACACGATGTAGGGGATCAAAAAATTAATAAAATGTACTCGTGTTTTTTAATATTCACTTGTTTTACAGACAAGCAGTTTTTAGAGGCAAGTTCACTTCAAAACGGAAGCAAGGCCCAATGCATTTAATAGTCTTATACTATTATGCTGTGTCTTCTTAGTCATGTATAAGTAATGCAGTTTTAGCATTGTAGTTCGTAGGTGGTTCTATATAAATAAGCCTGCAAGACCATGATCAAACAACTGACATAATCATAAGGCTTACCTTATCAACATCTGGTCGTTCCTCTCGATCCACCTGTAGCATTGACATACTGGTTTAGAATGGTTTATAAAGCAGTTGGTTATGCAGAATTAAAAGAAAAGCAAAATAAAACTGACCTTAATACTAACAAACCAATCATTCAACAATTTTGCAACGCTTTCGTCCTCAAAAGACTCCACCTCCATAACATGGCACCTTATTCACAATAGGCACACAATTAATACCCCCATCATCCGTGGATATCACTCAAACTAAGTGTCCAATACGAAACCAAATAGATAAAGAAAGTCTCACCAATGACAAGTGCTGTATCCAACTTTAAAGAAGAAGCACCAGAGTAAATCCAAGGCCACGAAAAACCCAAAATCAATTCATATCAGCCATCAATTTCTCAAAACATTAAAACAATAGAAGCAATATAGAAAAGGAAAATACTGGATAAGAAGATAGGCACATCTCTTCTTCGTGCTTCAGCGAAAGCTTCTTCACCCCATGGATACCAATCAACCTTTTTCAATTCGTTCAAATATATATTATAAATCTGAAGACAAAACAGAAAACAGAAAACCGGAGAAGTTAAAAGGAACAATTACAGGGTTATGGGCGTGTTGTAGAAGATAAGGACTGTGCTCAGCAGCAAGACGGTTAGTGTGCTTATGAGAAGTGGAAGTGGTTTCGGCAGGACGTTCAGCCATCGCAAGGACAGTGTGAGTGTGAAAAAAGGCAGGAAGAGGCCAAGAAAATGAGGTTAGAGAAGAGCGATAAGATGTTAGACACGAAGATGATAATTTATTACCAGTAAAAGGAGTAAGGAAGTGGCGAGAAAAACAAGAAGTAGAGAGAAGAAGTGTTTTTCTAAGCATAGAAGAAGATTGCGGAAGTGAGGAATGTGAAAGTATAGGATTATTAATACTATTAAAAGATAAGAAGAGAAAATGGTTCGGTGGAGAAGAAAATATTTGTTTGAGAAGTGTTGCCATATGTGAGGAGGTTTGATTTGATCAGAGGAGCCATTGTTGACATGTGGAGTTTGAACTTTCAAGTGCTCTTCTCTTTTGACATCTGTCCTCTTTCTTTCCTGCCTTTAAAGATAATACATGTTATTTATAACTCATCTCATCCCTTGATGTCTCATTTTCAAATAAAAGAATTAATTTTTATTATTTTTATATATTTAGTTTAATATTTATATTTCTAATTTAATTTAACAAATAGATATAATGAATTTTATAATATCTATAAATAAGATTTAATTTTTTATAATTAGTTTTATTAATTCTAATTAATTAAAAAACGACGGATAGTACAAAATGAAAAGAAATACTCTTTTACGCTTTCCCTCTACTTTCTATTGTGCCAATCAATTAACCTTCAACAATCCATTGCTTTATATTTTTCAACGAAATAGTGGTAATAATAGTGTTAACCATTCTATATTTATTTTATTTTATGTTGTTTCATTTAATCATTAGAAATAATATAATAAAATGTAATAAGATGTTGACAGGCACTATGCGATTCCATGCTCGCATCCCTTTTCTTTATTCATATGTAATGATTAATCCCAAATTATGTGAGTACTTTGCTCAAATAAATGTTCTTTGAATAAGGCAAGTTATGATGTAATTATATTACATTCCCAGTGATAATTTAGTTACATGACAATATCATTGCATGGTACATACTTCTATCTTCGACCCAATTTTTTTTTTCCGTTTGAAAAAAGAAAGTTGCCTAAACAACTTTGCTCTATGCTTACCCATGTTAAGATATGTTCGCCATGAAAAATTTACAAGGTAAACATCCCAGCGGCAGCCAATTCTTTTTACCCCGCCGCATTGCTCTCCAGCATTTTTGGGGTGGGGTTTGTTCACTAACTCAAGAACGTTTTGAGTATAGAAAGCATTTTGTTAATCAGGCAGCTGGTGCACCCACAGACTCTGCAAGTTCTTCCAGAAGTTCCTTCTGCTCCGTAGAAGCACATGCCTACAAAAAAGCAAGCATTTGGGGAGAGCGGTGAGGTTCAATATTCTTATTATGCTGGCAGATATTATATTAATTTTCCAGCCAGATAAAAGAACAAAAATGAAGAACGAAAGGAAGGAAGAGCATATTAAAACAAAAAAAGAACAATATGCCGTCTGCGAGAATGAATACCTGCACTGCATTCTCTATATCACCTTGAAGAAAAGATGTGAGCTCGAAGTTCATCTTTAACCGGTGATCAGTGACTCTATTGTCCTAGTTACGTAGGATAGATGTTAATAACCTTCCTTAAACTTATCTCAGTATGTCGAGCAATGAATCATCAGGCAAATAAATAATTCATTTTTACATAGTCTGAGAAAGAGCAGAAGAAGTTTGTCATTGCACAAATAGGCGTCAGCCAATTAAATACCTTGTAATTGTATGTTCGAATCTTTTCTGCACGAGCACCTGTTCCGACCTGCATTTTTAAGAATGCAATAGAAGTCATACATTAGTCCAATACCACAGCAATCCAAAAGGCATACGTAAGTTTGACACTTAAAGCATGTTTGGTACACCATAATAGAGAGTAATAAAAATGTACTTAGAATCAATTTCAGCTTATAATTTAAAATTTCTTTGCTCATATTTCACTACATTCAGTTACTTTATATGGAAACACACTTGATATGCAAAACTAAAGATAAAAAAGAGGCCACCTAGAGTACTAGAGATCATATAGCCTCTAATAACTGATAACATTAGAAATACAAGAAAAAGAAAGCCCATTACATTTGCTCCTGAACTATTGTAATCTCTCATGGATCTTATGTGACCTTAAAGTAACATATACCTGTAATTTTCGTTGATTCCTTATTGACTCTTGCTGCTCCCTCACTTTCATCTCATACCTGTGACATGTTTATGTTTTATGATCAATTTATCAGAATAGGAGGAATAAATTAAGGGGATCAATCTATGTCTTGTCCATTAATGAGCAAGTATTACATTTAAAAACAAATAAATATGTACATGAAAACAAAAGGAGAAACTACAGTTTACATGTAACTTTGGTCAACTAAATGGAAGAAGTTCAAGAACTTGTTACAAAGAGGTTCAATGAATGAGGCAATATGGGAACATAATTTACGCAAGCACAAGTATATATGAAACTCGAGATTATAACAATATATTGTAGTTGGTACTAACAGCTTCGCCCGCAGAAGCTGGAGAGCACGGGTCTTATTCTGGAGTTGCGTCCTTTCTTCAGTACAAAATATGCGGATTCCCGTTGGTTTGTGAAAAAGATCAACAGCCGTTTCCACCTTGTTGACATTTTGCCCTATAGGAGGTCATGCACAAAACTGTTTGAAAAGATGCCTTTAATCTATTCTCCCATTTCCTGGGGTGCATGTAAGGAGGGGTAGGGAGGAAGAGAGATGGAGAACCAACATTTTATTAAATTATGAGCTAATATCAGCTATTTCATACCTCCAGCACCTCCAGACCTAGCTGTTGTAAGTTCAATATCCTTTGGATCAATTACCACCTCAACTTCATCTGCCTGAATCCAGAATAAAGCATAAGTATAAGAACTGCCATACACTAAAAAGGAAAAATGAAGTAGTAAGGACTAGTATCAGATTTATCAAGTTAGCTACATCATGACTATTTTATCAGGACCAATATCAAAATCTTCAATAAAAAGAAAAAGGAGTACCAGTTCTACACCTTTACATGAAGACCTTAATGTGAGTCATGTGTTATGAGAAGAATTAAGAATTAAGTTCAGCCACATCATGGCTATCTCATCAGGACTGATATCAAAATCTTCAGCAAAAAGGATTATCATTTCTACATCTTTGCATGAATCCAGAATTATAAAATACATCAATCTCCAATATATTTCAAGTAGAATACGGAAGCCATCATCAAGGATTTAAATTTTTTACTAAAACTTGATCTTGCAGTATTATTCAGGAAACATCATAACTTAGTTAATATTAGCTTGCTTCAGCATGATCAGGGATGCACAGAGCTCATTGCAACATCTCCGTCCAGGCTTCAGTATAAGACATATACTAAAAAATGCATCAAATCATTAATGTTGTGCAGGAATACATTACCTAAAGACAAGATATACTTTACCTCAGGCATGATGGCTACAGTTGCAGTAGAAGTATGCACACGTCCCTGTGTTTCTGTCTGAGGAACCCGTTGAACTCGATGAACACCAGATTCATATTTTAATTTGCTGTAAACACGATTCCCTTTTACCTCCATCACATAGGTTTTGTATCCACCCTTTTCAGCCTTATATAGTAAAAGAGTTTGCCAGTCAAAAATCAACAATTGGGAACAAACTTCTGCTGATATATCAATAAGATCTAACCTCAGAACATGAAACTATAGCGTACTTCCAAGAGTTCTGCTCACAGTATTTCTCATACATGCGAACCTTAGCACTCAAAAAGAAGATGTAAAATTTGCATCAGGAAATATAGAACTAGAGCAGTAGAGTTTGAAACAAAAACATGAAAATTTAGTAGCACAAGAGAAGCATGTACCTACAAGATCACCAGCCCAGAGTCCAGCCTCATCACCACCAGTTCCTGCCCTTACTGCAAATGAAGAGAAAAAGTAAACTAATGATTAGTGAAGCAAAAGAGAATAAGTACCTAAAATTAGAGGATATGCAACTGTTCCCAATTGTTTTCTAGACATGTTAGTTTCTCTACCATTAAGAAAATCACTAAATAGCCACAATTGAGATCCCCAGCAAACAATAATTGCTAGAAACAACAGTGCGTCATTGTCTATTCCTACACAGCAGATGACATAAAAACAACTGAGATAAAGAGACAAAGAATCTTTAACTGGAAAAGATATACAACCTTCAAGCATTATATTTCTTGCATCAAGAGGATCACTAGGTAGTAGTAGTACCTGCCAAATGTCAGATATGAGATAAACAGAGAAAAAGGGTCATGTCAAAGACACAATAATTAAATGTCAATAAGGATATGAAAAAAGGCTTCAGATATGAGATAAACAGGGAAAAAGGGGTCATGTCAAAGACATAATAATTCAATCTCAAGAATAAGGAAATGTGATAAGGCAATTCCTCTACACTACAATGCCTAGAGTTGCACATGTGCACCGAATGAACAATTTAATTAATGACCTAATTTCAGTCCAAGATGTTGGCATTGGAAAGGAATCAATTTCCAATGCTATCCAGAGATAACATAATGTGCATTCGGACAACCCAACAACTAATAGGACATGAGAATTATAATATTGAAAAATAACTGGAAAAGTTTGAACAGGAAACCTTAAGCTTTTCCTCCAGCCCTTTAAGTTCAGTGGATAAAGAATCAATTTCCAATGCTATCATCTCAGCCATATCCTCATCAGTTCCTTCCTCTTTTGCTAAAGCTGCAATATTATGATAAAATGAAAATGATCCTTAATTTAAACCTTCTTGAATGGAAATTAAACAGGAAATAGGCAATGCGAGGCTACACCTTTAGTTTCTTCTAACTGCTTTTCACAATCCTTGAATCTCCTATAAACTGACACAACCTATTAATCCAAATACAGCACAAACTACAGTCAACGAAATAAAAAAAATAAAAAGAAAAGTAATCAACAGGCCCGAACTGCAATAATTACTTGATCGAGCTCTGCCACAGATTGTGCAAGCTTTTGGTATTCAGTTGGATTCGAGACAACATCTGGATCAGCCAGCTTGACCTGCAATATATCTTGTGTAAGCTGATGTTCGATGCCTATACTTATTAATTGAACTCCAATATCCAGCCTATAAATGCACATTTCCATTTTGAGAAATCAAACTCCTAGAAAACCTAAATTCGTTGTGTTTGGAAAGTCTAATGCAAGCAATAATTCAATTCTATATAATTATATTCAGTCAATTATCATGCCTGGAAAGTTTGTAATTGCTGGAATTCAATTCTTTCAACTTAAAATTTGAGAAAAGAAAAAGAAAGTAAACGATGTACCGATAATTCTTTCCACGTTTTCTCTGCTGATTCCAGCTTCGTTATCAAGTAAGGCTCCTGCAGTTCAATTCACTTTATAGAAAGTTAGATATACATTTAAAATTCTTATTACTCAATTTTTTTTTTTCCATTTTAATTAAAAACGGAAAATCACACGCACCGCCATGCAAATGATTCTAGGTTTTCTGCGAGTTGTTAAGGGTTTAAGAAAAAAAGAATTATTTCTCAATTGAAATCGAAAATGTCGTCGTATTGGAAGTTGATTGGGAGTAGTGAGCATCCGAGCTGTGAAGCTCGTCGTTAAACTGGTCATTGGTGTCGTTTAAATTATATAGTGAATTTTGAGGAGAGGACGCGAGCTCAGGTTCTGTATCAGATGGAAGAAAAAAGACAGGGAAAGAAAGAAAGATAGCAAATAGAGTTTTGAGAGGACTGAATGGCTCGAGGGGCAACTGATAAGGGTCTGTTTGGTTATATGGGTTTGTATAAACTAGACCCAATCCGGTGTGTCGGGTTAACGGGCTTAAGGTATTCTTCCATCTTTTTGTCCGTGTCGAGAGACTACAAATTCCGGTTCAAGGTTGACTCGACTCAAATTATTGAAGTTCAAAATATAATTCCACTCTGTTGAGTTTATTTTTCATACTTCAGCCACTTTGTTATTGAAAAACATTTCATCGATTATAGCAATAAAAATATAATTAATATCAATCTTAATTTAAATAGTATGTTATTTTTTAAAATTAAATACAAATATTGTTAAATAATATAAAATCAATTAATCAATTAAATTTAAAACTATCTAATCAAGTAGTATAAAATTCAGAGTTAATTTGATTTATTACTTTAACTAAGTGAATAAAAATTAACTTGTTTTAATAAATATAACTCTAAAATTTTTTTATATTAACTTATTTTAACAAAATTTTAAGATGTGTTATGAAATAAATAAATATTTTATTATTTTAGATTTAAGAATTCTCAGGCCTTGAAACTTATTAATAAACCTGCATTTTATTTAAATAATCAAACTATAATTTTCTTTTATCATCTTTATCTTTAACATCCTAAATTTAATTGAACACTGATTCTAATTGTTTTGTTAGAATTCTTACTTATCTTGGTCATAAGCTATTTTTAAAATATTACTATCTGACAGTATTATTTTTCATTAATATCTTAAAAGATTAAATTTGCATGATTTTTTTCGTGTTATATTATCATACAATACAAGCATAGAATAATTAGCTAAAGAGTCCCTTAAGTATGGAATAATTTTTTCAATTTTCAAACAATTAATTTATGCAACGAAAAAATAAAATATTTTCTTTCTTGCATTGGAAACGTAGATAAATTTAATTTATATAATATTTTTAATTTGAATTATAAAATTTTATCTTTTTACATTTAGTTTGGCTCAGGCACTGAATATATTAAATAAAAAAATATCTATCATATTAGTGATAAAATAATTAAAATTTAGGTGTTTAAATAACTGCATACTTCAGAAAAAAAAACAAAAGGAAGACACCATTGTTGGAGCTGTTGGTTAGGGCTTAGGCGTGTGCACAGAAGATGGCTGTTAATTTGAGAAGTACTTTTTAATTTGAAGGTCACTCAAATTGAAAAAAGCAGCGACTTCATTATTCCTTTTTATCCTTTGTTTGTTCCCATATAAGAAAGCTGAAAGCAGCCACCCACCACCACTGTCACTTTACTACAAAGGAAATCAGTCCCCATTGGAACAAAATCAAGCCACTAGATGCTTGCATTGGATGACACACACTCACACACATCCGTTTGTCCTTCAACATGGACCAACACTAATTTCATGGCGCGGCCACTCTTAATTTCACCGTCTACTTTCTCTAATCATATTTCACTAATAATTGATTGAATTACTTATACATTAGAATCACCCTTCTACTACTTGTGTATAATTGCCATTGCTAATGAATGCTCCACTTTAGCGAATATGTTTTGGATTGCTATTGGATATAAAATAATATATTTTAAATTTTTGTACTTTAATAAATTATTTTTTTTAAACTATTTTTCTTAAATATATGTTTTAAAAAATATCACACCGCTTTCTTATTTGAAAACATAATTTTCTAAAATCTAAAAAATAAAATATTATTTTCATAAAATAAATTAAAGAAAAATAGTTCCCAATGGAATCGCACTTGGGCTGTTTAATTCCACTCCACTAGCCAAGAAAAATGAAAATACAAGGCAACCAAACAAAGCAAAACAAACAGAAAATTGAGAGCAAAAATTCCATATATGTCTTAAAAGACACAAACACCCAATTTGTCCCATTACTCCCTCTGAGCCATATACAGGGCTAGTTTGGTAATTACGGGGAAACACAAGTGTCGGTTACCTGGTTAAGCCCAAACCCCGGCTTTAAACATTTTCCGGGAAAAATAACCATTTCTAGGAAACTATAATATTCGGCGGGTACGGAAAATAAACGGACACAGTCCCAAAAAGAGAGAGAGAAAATAATAATAAAAAAAACGTATTTTCAGTTTTACTAGAGTAGAAGAAAGAAGAGAAAAAAAAAATAATACGAAAAGAATTTGCTTAAGAGAGAGGACTCGAGTCAGTGACCGTACAGTCTCGGAGAGAGAGAGCGGAAAGAAGGAAAGAAAGAAAAACTCCATTACTGTTTTAAAGCTAATCATCAGAAAACGAGAGTATCAAAAGCTCTCGTCTTCGCTTATCACAGTGTTGTTGTATCACTCGATAGAGCTAAGCTAGCTCTTTGCCGATCTTTCTAGAACATTCTATTTACAGTTTTCTTTTTCATCTCCACTTGATTAGTATTCTTGAAAAGTGTACAGTAAGCCCCTTTCTCTCTCTCGCTCCCTCTATCTTTCTCTTAAATGGATTTGTACGGTCGGAGCCAAGCTAGAAACGGGTTGCAATCGGGTCAGCAACCCGAATGGAGCTCCGGAGGTGCCGAAACGGGGCTAGAAGGTATTGATTTTTTCTTCACTTTAGCCTGCATTTGTGGCTGCAACTCTGTTTTCTATTTTTATTTTGGTTTCTAGGGTTTTGGAAATGTGAAATGGGGGATTAGGGTTTTATGTTTGATTTTATTTATTTATTTATTTTTAAATTGGAGTATTAGAATCGATGTGGCGATTGGGGCTTAATAATAGCGGTGGAGGTGAATCTTATCCGGAGCGACCCGGAGTACCCGACTGTGTGTACTATATGAGAACTGGGTTCTGTGGATATGGTAACAGGTGTCGTTATAACCACCCTCGTAATCGCGCTGCGGTAAGTAATTTCTCTTTTTTTTTCTCAACCATTTCTAAATTTAAGTGTATTGGCATCAGTTACTGTATTCCATTCAATTTACACACAGATTGCTATGTAAACTGTCCTTTGTAGTTGTGATTAATTTTCTCTTTTCATGTAGTTGTAATAGGTTTCTGGTTAACTTAGTAGAGTATGCTTACGTCAATGGAGGGAGTTTGTTTTATTTCTGATAATTTGAGGGAAAGATTTTATGTCTGGTAATTCGAGGGAGAAGATAGCAGAATTTTGGCAGTTTATGCTTTAGATTTTTCCACATTAGGCCAGGTAGTTCAGTTTTGGACTCGGTTAAGTGGAGGTTTGTCTTATTATTCATTCACTAATCATGCAAAAGTCTGTGATGCAGAAATTTTAGTTATTTTGTTTGTATTGCTTTAGTCAGTAACTGAAATGAACAAATGGTCTCTCGTATTTTCTTTATTGGAATGTTACTTAGGTTGAGGCAGCTGTAAGAGCTACTGGGGAATACCCAGAACGAATTGGGGAACCCTCTTGTGAGGTATAATATTAAATTCACCAATTTAGTTATTCTGTGTATTCATTGTCAATGCTCTGTTGCCACTTGTATTACATGCTCTTTTTATTTTTTATTTTTTTCTATTTTTTTCTGTACAGTTTTATTTGAAGACTGGAACCTGTAAATTTGGTGCATCTTGCAAGTTCCACCATCCGAAACATGGAGGTGGATCCTTGAGCCATGTTCCACTAAATACACATGGATACCCATTACGACCGGTTTGATATCTCATATTTCGTTTTTTCATGCAATACATGCACTTCACATGCACAAAAAGAATAGATAATAGGATTTGTATTTTATACATTATCAATTAATTAATCAGCTAAATGGTGTGCCTTTTTCTTTTATTTTTTCTTTAAAAAAAAAACAGGGTGAGAATGAATGCTCCTACTATTTGAAAACGGGGCAGTGCAAATTTGGTATAACTTGTAAATTCCATCATCCTCAACCAGCTGGCTCATCATTGCCAGAATCTGCACCCCAGTTTTATCAGCCGGTGCAGTCACCTTCAATTCCTATACCTGACCAATATGGGGGTGCATCCGCCAGCTTGAGGGTGAGACCTCCACTGTTACCTGGTTCATATGTGCAAGGGGCTTATGGTCCTGTGTTGTTTTCTCCTGGAGTGGTTCCTATTCCAGGCTGGAGTCCTTATTCGGTAACTTTGCAGCCTCATTTCATTTGAGTTGTTGCAAAATAACATGCATATCTTATAATGAATTTGGCTTTTTTGGCTCAGGCACCTGTAAGTCCTGTTCTCTCTCCTAGTGCACAGCCTGCAGTTGGAGCAACTTCTCTATATGGTGTAACACAACTATCTTCTTCGACACCTGCACTTGCAGGACCTTACCCCTCACCCTCTTCTGCTGCTGCTGCTGCCCCTTTAAGTGGTACCCAGAAGGAGCAAACTTTTCCAGAGAGACCTGGTGAACCTGAATGCCAATATTACTTGAGAACTGGGGACTGTAAATTTGGATCATCTTGTAGATATCATCACCCTCGTGATCGAGTTGTGCCAAGAACAAATTGTGTCCTCAGCCCACTTGGTCTTCCTCTACGTCCAGTACGTGAATTTTTGCATTTTCTTCATTCATATGAATATAAATCACAAACTACCAACCCAAAGAGGACCCCAAATGCAAAAGACTCAAAATAATACACTTCAAAACCTAGAAACCGCAAACCCCTCCCTGCAGGGTGGCAGTGGGGTCCTCTTCCTTACAAAACCAAAAGGTGCTCTGCAAATTTTTCTATCATTGTTTATCATTGGTCGGGGATAATGGTTTCTGATGATGCCTGCAATACTTGGAATTATGCTCTGAGCACTTAGCATTTATGATTTCACCTGTCTGTCCATATGTTCTTTTCTTTTTTTAAATTAAATATTTTATATAGTATATTGAATCCTCATCAATCCTTCTTTTCTCAGTTTTTCTGTTGAGTCATTTTGTATAATATGCATAAGAACTGTTCGTTGTGATCAATTACTAAAGTAGACAATAAAAGAATTTATGTACTAATAATGTCTGGTTGACATTATCAGGCCAGCATGAGGTTTAACTATTTGGCGGTCTATCACTCTGCTCCCTCTCTGTTCATGTCTCTTTTAGCACATTAGGTTAGGGCTATTTAATTATGCAATTTTAGATTCCACCTTAACAGAATTCTATAGTTCACCTGTTAGATTCTTCCAAGGTTGCAGTAACTGGGCATTCTTATTTGCTCATCACATCAAACTTGAGAGTTCAATTTGCAAAGTAGTTTTTAAGTTGGGAGGGTCTTTATGGGGCCTTGAAAACTGTTTTGGGAATGGACATGGAATTTTCTGTGTGAGTTGGGTATCAGCTAGTGGCTGCATATAGCCGTCATCGTGTTTTCAGAATTTGGCTCTTAGATTAGGCTGTAGTGATAAGGTTTCTAGTGGTCTCATAGATTAAGGCTTTTTCCAATGTTTCAAGGTTCTGGTGTTTGGCAGAGATGAAAGTGGACATACGGTTTCAGGACAGATAGAACTATAACTTTAGGATCAATGGTTAGTGAAATTTCTTTTGCAACCTCTGTGTGTGCACCTTTCTACCCACTCCCTGTTTTGCTAATGTAAGTACAATATGCACCAAGATTTGAGTAAGGCTTATCAGTTCCATTTCTGGTAACTAGCAAGTGAGACAGCATAGTGGGTTGGTGATAGCTAACTGCTTCTGTTTGAACCATGGCCTGCCGCTGGGTATATATGACTTGCATCTTGTACAAACACTTTTCTGTTTTGAGTAACTTGTTATTGCTTTTTTTTTTTCTTTTATGGTTAATGATAATATGCAGTGTGCATTCATAATACTACCTCCTTTCAGACTCTTTTTAAAGTATGACATATTTTTGTAACCAGGGAGCACAACATTGTACATTTTACTTGCGAAATGGGCATTGCAAGTTTGGGTCCACATGCAAATTTGATCATCCAATGGAAACAATGAGATACAGTCCATCAGCATCTTCTCTTATCGATATGCCGGTTGCTCCATACCCAGTTGGGTCTTTACTGGCGACTCTGGCCCCTTCATCCTCTTCCTCTGAATTGATTGGAGGCACCAAAATAGATCCTTATTTGAGTAGAATACCTTCATCCGGAAACACATCAAGCAGTGGAGTTGGATTGATGTTCTCCCAAACTGGGTCAGTTCCACTTTCTGAGTTGCAACTTCCAAGTCAGAATCCTGTTCCTTTAACCAGTAGCCGAAGCACAAGACAAGGTGCCGAGGTTCGTCGTTCAAGCTGATGCGAAATCCTTAAGTCATCATTCACTGTCTAGCGCATGTTATGACCAGTACTCATTTGCTGTCTGTTTATAGAGCTCAGTTAAATTTTAGTTTGTCTAGAAGTTTGCTTACTCAAAGTAAAGGTTTATCATGCAATCTGGCTTAGGTCATACTAGGAGCAATCATCTTTAAGCTCATGTCTTCTCTCTACAGTCGTATATATTATCTCAATAAGCTTAATAGCAATCACTATATGAACTTCTCTGCAAAACCTCCAAATAATTTCAGTTTATCAGACCAGCCTACGATCTTCTCTCAAACTTTGGATCTTTTATACCCGATTCTGATCATTTTTGTGATGGAAAGAATTAGTCTATCCCCTACTTAGTAGTCACCTCTCTTCATCTCCCTTTATCTCTCTCTCTCTCTCTCTCTCTCTCTCTCTCTCTATCTCTCCCTCTGAAAACTCAGGACAAATCCAGTTTTTTAACATCTGAGCTTATCTACTTGATTTTAGAGGGCTTAGAAGCTCTTGATTTTGCCCTCCTTTTTGAGGGCATTTATGAAGAATGTTTTGAAGATTGCAAGTAGGCATGTCTCTCCCGCCAAGGTGTCATCAGCAGTGAAGCTCTTCATGTTTGATTGAAAGGCAGAGATGTCTTTTAAATGTCAATTATATCTATTTCTTTTCTGCATTTTTTTTGAAAGTTATATGAGACGGTTGTAACTTGACAATTGTTTTCTTTATTTTGGCAAGAGATTGTTTCAGATTCTATGTGCATTCTGAATGCAGGTAACCTTGACTAATTGTGCCTGTCCCAGTCGTATTCTATTCAGTTGTGGAATCAAAATCCTGAATTTGTTGATTTCGTCGATCTGCTTTTGATGCATCTTAGTTTTGTAGCCAAATTGGATATTGTCATGCTAAGGAGCCTCTGGATTGTAGGGACGCTATTCAAGTCAGGACATGTACCTTCCCAGTCATTGTTCATCACCTTACTGACGTTGTTTCGTTTAATCCTGTATCTCAAAGTTAGGCTTGATGGTTAGTGTTTCCCTGTTATGTTGACGTAGGCGGTTTGTAGGCCTCATTGGCACGTACCATTGTCCGAAATTAAAAAAGAAAGAAGTTATACATTCATTCGTGACAGGTGGAACAGCGACATTAGAATAGGCTTTATTATTATTGAAGTCTAACATGGTACATTAGAAACAGTACGAGAGGCAGTATCTGTTACAGTTATGCTTCATTTAGAGTAGAATGACGATGATAAACTCGAAAAATGTCTTTCAATGTTATGATGCCTATGCGACTCAAGATATATTCATTTTTCTTTATTTATTTGTAAAAACAAAAATCATGGGAAGCAAAAAGATTTTACTCTAAGCTGAAAAGGATAGTTCAAACAAAGAAAAGGTGGCTCATTATTTTCACTTAGCAAAGATGGCATTTTCTATCCACAGGGAAGGAGATGACCTTGACAGCTGACCTGTATCTGTACTTGATTTCGTTTTCATTTTTTTGTTTTGGTTAAATAGCTATTTCGAAGGTGTGTACAAGTACACTGCACCTGGCTGCTGTTTCGGAAATGTAATATTTTTGACCCTACAGTTTTTGAGTTACTGGAATATATTTTACAGTTCAAACACTTTAAATGCACAAATTATCTTTTAAAATTGTATATATTTAACATTTCAAATTTCCAAAAGTAGATAACAATGTAGAAGCAGATCCTAATAGGAGATGCAACCTTGTGGAAAGAAAGATTGAAAAAAAAAAAAAAAAAAAAAACAAATGGTTTTGGGTTCAGCCTGCACAGAAGAACAGTGACAACCACAACCAGACCCATATTCTCTCAGCACCAACCCACAAGAACTCCAATCTCTTATGGGAGTGACCCACGAATAGAAGTTTCACCGAGTGAATTCAAAAGGTGTTTTTCTTTTTCACCAGAGCTGGACCATTTAATAGAAAAGTAAAAAGTTCTTTTGTCAAAAAGAGAAAAAGAGGTAAAATAAATTCTCACCGTTGACGTTGACCCATAATTGACAGGAAAAAGATATAGTTAAAAGCATCGTAATTTATGGACTCTTAGCAACTGAAGAAAAACAAACAACATTATTTTCTCCAATTCATCTCCGTTAACCTTTAAACTGCACTGCCCCTACTCAAAGGTTTCTGACGGGACGTAATTTGCAACGGGGTAAACTGCAGCCCATTGCAAAAGAGGCCTAAGATGAGAAAATGAAACAGCCTGATACTGGATTAAGGATCTTCTCAATTATAGGCAAAAGGCCCAATTGGAGCTCTGACCCCAGAAATCCCTCTTTATCTCCTTATCCTCTTTCCCTTACCAAAAGAGAAAAACAAAAAAGATTGGTAGTGGGCTAGTAATTATTGATCAAGGAGCAATTTATGGTCTATTTATAGCCATTGATAGGACAATAATTGTCTTAATTCTAATTAGAACCCGCACGGTCATTGAAATTAGTCCTTATGACTGAAAGGGTAGATTTTAAGATGCAACACAAAGGAGCAGAAGAAGTAAAATGCTATAATGTCTGTTTGTAGAACTTAATTAAAATGGTGGGCTCACATGTTCTTTGTACACCATAATTGTAGCCACAACTTTTGCTCACCTGCACTAATGATTCAAAAGAGTCCTTTTCCCCCCTTCCCCCTTTCGGCTTTGGCTTTTACTTGCTCCAAATTTCATGCTTTAATTAAAAAAAAAAAAATTGTAATTCATATAAAAAGGTAAACCACAAATGACATTTCTCTCCTAGGTTTGAACATATTATCGATTTTATTCCTAATGTTTCATAATTAAACACTCACGTCCTTGATTTCATATTGTATTTTTATTTTGAACAATTATGATTTTATAGAGAGGAGGAAGAGGTGGGTCTTTGAACTCGAGACTCATTCGACTGTATTAATTATTATCTATTTTCGCTAGATTTAATGATTATTTTTCTTTTTTAAATAAGAAGGATAGAGCAATTAGTATGATAGAGGAAAGATGCAATTTACTCAAGATTAAAAGGAAAAATGAAGCTTTCAATTTTGATGCTCCAGGGACTTTGATACCTTCTAGATGTTTATAAAACTTTTTAATTTGAAAAAAAAAAAGAACACTTGGATTAAATTGGCATAGTAAGATTGCCAATGGGTGATCATGAGGAAACCAAGGCAAGCCAATTTCTATGCTCTTGGTCCACCTTAGCATATAATATATTATCTTATGCAAAAGGGTGAGGAAGCTGAAATAACTACTCAAATGTGTTCCTATGCACTGCCACCTTTCTTGAGGCAAGTCTCATAATCAATTCTTCAAGTGGCAATCTCATTATTTGTTCTAAGAAAGAAAGAAAAGATAAAGAGTAAATCTCATATTCGGAAAATAGAGAATTTACAAGAGAAAAATATCTTAAAACAAGGCCACATTTAGGATATTTTTGCTTTTTTCAAAACCCAACTGACAGCTCTTGGTGACAGGTAGAAGATGAAGTATTAAGCATGCTAAACTTTAAGGAATATTTTAAACATCGGATCAATGCATGGCCAGAAAACATGGGAATTTGCTGTTTTGTCATTTCCATGTCTAATTTAATCCCGAAATTTAGGTGATATACTTGTTCTTGGGTTCGACAAAAAAGTGCAATTTTCAATGAAAAAAATCGTGTCATTTTGGCTCAAAGCATGAAATTTAATACTAATAATAGTAGAGTGCTAAACCAAGAAAAGGAAGCCATGCCTTTTCATTGGCTACATGCAGATACAAATTAAGAATCAAGAACAGAGAAATAAAAGGAAAAGCAAGTGATCAAATCATACCAAGTACTAGATTAGCCAACTGTTCTGTACATAGATACATCATTAGTCATAAACTAACCTACCAGTCATCCATGCTGATGCCGCAGAAAAGCAAGATTTGATGGGTTCATCATTACCGCCTGATCGTGCAATCCTGAGTTATGATTAATCCAACAGTCATCTTTCCAATACCAAACCTGCTAATTATGACTGGTACTATACCATGTTTGGTTGAAGTGACATGTATTTGTGCACACAATTGAGTATTTTCTAATACTTAAGTTCTCTAATTTAGCTGTTATTCTTCCGTATTTTGCCTCAAAATCTAATCAGTTCACATGCTTCTTATTCTACTCATTCCTAATACTTATGCTTGTTGATGCTTGTTAAAATCTTAAAAAATTAAATCAAGATTCTTAGAGTACTGGGTGCCAGTAATTGTTTATCAACCAGGCCATTAGGGAGTGATCCATTCTCATTTGTAAAAACTGAGAAAGTTTTATAATGTAGCTGCTGTACCTCTAATGAATAAAAGGAAATTTAATTTCTTCCAAAAGCTTAGATTGGATTAAAGAAAAAAAAGCATTACATTAATCTCTTGTATAAAGCAAGCTTAAGTTGAGGTACTGTGGCTCTCATCATAACATGTAATCCAACTCATCCTCCTAATTTAAACTTTCGCAATGCTTTACACATAATACAGACTTAAATTAAGCTAATCTTTATTGTAGGTATCTTTCAGTAGCCATGATTACATCTCCCAAAAGCACTGCAACCTTCAGGAATCCTGCAAATTTAATTTCTCAAAATCCAAACCTTGTTAAAAATAAATAAATAAACAAGTGAATAAAAATAAAGGCAAACTTCTCATCTCTCACTACCTTTCACCGAAAAGTGGAAGCACACCAACATAGTCTTGACTTTAGATTAAGGGCACATTATAAACACTCATTAAAGTATATTTCAAAATCCATATCACTACTTCTTAATCTTTGCATGGGTTCATGTGACTTTCACTCCACTCTTTCTACCTTTCTCTTTTTCCACCATAGAGAAAGAGTGACATGTGTCCTGAACAAATCTTTGTTTTAGCATATGAATAATAAAATCTTTGTTTTTGGGTTGTACCTGACAAAGAGAGATAGTTTGTTAAAAACAGTTAGATTCTTTCAAAGAGAGAGACATTTGTTAGTGGGGATGCTGTGGTAGTGCTGCAGGCCTTTCAGTAGAGAAATCTAAGGCTGATTTTGCCATTTTCTTCCTTTTTGTTCATTTAGAAGAGATGGGTGTCGTTACTGTTGCCGAGTTGAAGCCAAGTATATCAGGGAAGAGATCGTTTCGTCCAAGTTCCAGCATAAGGCATGCTACTGAATGGTAATCTTCATTCCTCTTAGCTTCTTGTCTCACTACAATGCACATATATGTAGCCCAAGAATGGAAAATTATTATGGAATTAATAGATGCGGAGTCGTGAATGCTGCAGTTACAGTATTCTTTTTTAATGGATGGGGATGCACTCTTTCTCCCTTTGCTGGGAAAATGTTTTTGATGTTGGATTCTTGGGAATAAAGAGATCAATTAATCCAGGATCTTTCAAGTAATTTCGGAAAAAAAAAAAAAACAGAAAAGAAAAGGGTAATGCAGAGTCCAATAGTTTTTGAATCCATATTCTGGTGGATTTGACAATTTTCTAGAGAAATGGAGCTTTTGTCAACATAAGTTAAAGTGATACATTTTCTTTTCGTTCTTTGTATTTATTTTTATGGCAAAGTGAATTTCTTGAAACAGATAGAAACTTGGATCATGGTTTATTACCTAATTTAGTATTTTCAACTTGATTTTTGCTGGTCTTTTATGATACCAGTCTAACAATTTTGCAAATTTTTGGATTTGATTTGTCAAAAGAAGAATCTGATACAAGTTAAAAAAACAAAATAAAAGGAGGAAAGCCCAAAAAAAGAAGTCTTTGTTGAGACGAATTTATTAAGCTTTCCTTAAAGTTCCCAACAGTCGGCCATTCTTGGTAGGACCAAGAAATTTTATGGGCTTCTCAATATCTGATCATCCTCAATTAATATGAAGAAAACTATACTTCACCATATCATTTCAAAGAGCATGCATAGGCCATAGAGTATGACAGGTTGCAAATTTTCCACTTGAAGGGAAACTGCATTAGGCTTATTTTATGCATTATCAACTACTATTAATGTCTTGCCTCTCAAACCATTTGACTGTTTTTACTGTTTTTATAGGCCCTTTTATATGTTCAGAAGAATTCGTGCAATAGTTCATTTGATCACACAAACAATCACAACCACTTATTATCCATCTTATGGTTGGCAATTGAGCTTGTGCGCACATAATCATTTCTGATCTAATATATCTGTATGACTCGGTAAAAATTTTCCAAATTGTTTCCGGTTGCAAAAGCGAGTCTGCAGTATTTTGCAGTTAGGGAGTAACACAGCCTTGTTGTAAACTGTACTGCTTGGCCACAGCCACTCATTCTGTAATAATTGAGTTGTCATTTATCCAATCTGGGCCATCTATGTCTGATTCAGAATACCAAGAAGATCACATTGCCCATGGGTGGTTTATTGATGATTGATGGTAGAACAGCCCTTTTTAAGCTATTGGAAGGTCTCTCTTTCTATGGATAGATAGAAAGTACCCCTTTGAATGAACCTGTTAATTGGAAAGTCATGGTTACAAAAAAGGGAGTTCAGGTCTATAGCAGTAGAACTTCTTATATGGTCTCTAAATTATTGGCACTAACAAACATGTACGCGATGCATCATTTATTTCCCTTTTCTTTTGAATTTTCCTGTCTCTCTTTGAAGTCCTACTTCAATCATTCTACCATCTTGCAGGCCAATTTCTGATGTTTCCAGTGATCTTACAGTAGAAATTGGAGCATCAAGCTTTGCACTTCATAAGGTAAGGAACATATATTTAGTTCATTAGTTTGGTACTATAACACCATTGGAACAGCTTTCCCTTCACCTTGTTCTTCAGAGTTTTGTGCAAGTTTATGTGAAGAAGAAAACGAGGGCAGAGCTTTATATATGGTTCAAATTATTTTTGCAGTTCCCCCTCGTTTCTCGAAGCGGAAGGATTCGAAAATTGTTGTTGGAAGCTAAGGATTCAAAAGTTTCGCGCATCAGTATAGCTTGTGTTCCTGGAGGAGCAGAAGCCTTTGAGCTTGCGGCAAAATTCTGCTATGGTGTAAATGTTGAGATTACACTATCAAATGTTGCTATGATATTGTGTGCAGCCCATTTCCTGGAAATGACAGAAGATTTTGCGGAGAAAAACCTGGAAGCTAGAGCTGAAGCTTATCTAAAGGAGATGGTGCTACCAAATATATCCAGTTCGATATCTGTCCTTCATCGATGCGAAACTCTCTTGCCTATGTCAGAAGAGATCAACCTGGTTAACAGGCTTATAAATGGAATTGCTAGCAATGCATGCAAAGAACAACTTACCTCTGGCTTGCTAAAACTTGACCACAACTTCCCATCAAAGGAGACAAACATGGAACCAGAAACACCTTCAGATTGGTGGGGCAAATCGCTCGCAGTCCTGAATCTTGATTTCTTCCAAAGGGTTTTATCAACAGTAAAATCGAAGGGTCTGAAACAGGATATGATCAGCAAGATTTTGATAAATTATGCCCATAACTCTCTTCAAGGCCTTGTAGTGAGAGACCCTCATTTGCTTAAAGGAAGTCTCTTAGACTTGGAATTGCAAAAGAAACAAAGGGTAATTGTTGAAGCAATAGTCAGCTTACTACCAACCCAATCAAGAAAAAGTCCAGTCCCAATGGCTTTTCTTTCAAGTTTGTTGAAAACTGCAATAGCAGCATCAGCAACGACATCTTGCAGATCCGATTTGGAAAGGAGAATTGGTCTTCAACTAGATCAAGCAATTCTTGAAGATATCCTAATTCCAGCAAATTCACATGGTAATAGCCACAGTACTCTGTATGATACAGATTCGATCTTGAGGATCTTCTCTATGTTTCTCAACTTAGATGAGGATGACGACGAAGACAATCACTTGCGTGATGAAAGTGAAATGATTTATGATTTCGACAGTCCTGGATCTCCTAAGCAGAGCTCAATTCTTAAAGTATCAAAGTTGCTAGACAATTATCTTGCAGAAGTTGCACTAGACTCAAACTTGATGCCATCAAAGTTCATATCACTAGCAGAATTACTTCCTGACCATGCTCGCCTAGTCAGTGATGGACTGTATAGGGCTGTCGATATCTTCCTCAAAGTTAGTAACTTTTTAACCTCTCGTGATCTCTTCCAATTTCAGGATCTTCCAAACTGAATTCCGATTCTTCCATGTTCATATTTCTTACAGGTTCATCCAAACATTAAAGATTCAGAAAGATACAGACTTTGCAAGACAATAGACTGTCAGAAATTATCTCAAGAGGCCTGCAGCCACGCAGCTCAAAATGAAAGATTACCAGTGCAAATGGCAGTTCAAGTGCTATATTTCGAGCAAATCAGGCTCAGGAATGCAATGAATGGAGGGCATAATCAGTTCTTTTTTGGTGCAATGAATGGTCAATTCCCTCAACGTTCAGGCAGTGGTGCAGGAAGCGGAGCAATCTCTCCGAGAGACAACTATGCATCTGTCCGAAGAGAGAATCGAGAATTGAAACTCGAAGTTGCAAGAATGAGAATGAGACTGACCGATCTTGAAAAAGATCACGTGTCCATGAAACAAGAACTTGTAAGGACTCATCCTGCAAATAAGTTGTTCAAATCATTCACTAGAAAATTAAGCAAGCTAAATTCCTTATTCAGAATTAATGGTCTTAAGCCTATAGGAGGAGGAAAGGCTAATTCAGAATCAAGATTCTTGTTTCAGAAAAGAAGGCGTCACTCGGTTTCTTGACTACTGTAAATGTCTACAAGTTTCTTTTTTTTCTTTTTAAAAAAAAAGGGGTGTATAGTACATTAGCAGTACTTACTTGGTAAGTGTAGTGTGATATGGTCTAATGTCAGATTTGGTGGTTTGGGAATTTGGAGTGTTGGTTTTGAGTTGCCATTGTTTAGTGAGAATATTGCTCCCTTAACCTCTCTGTTTTTTCCCATGGACGCCTGGAAATTTTTTTACAATACTATAGAAGCTTTTAACAATGTTGGAACAATTTTAACTTGAGAAATGAAAGTTAAGAAACTTAATATGAATAATTGTTGTACGATGTAGTTTTGGCAGAATTCAATTAAGAATGCGAGTGTATGGAAGATAGTGGGCAATAGGCATGCGCAATCACTAGGACAAAACGTCACCAATTGTGTGCTTCCCTCTTCATTACTTCTTGATGAATGATGATTGCACATACTAAAAGATATCAGTCCCAATATACAAGACAAAAGTATATAAAGTAATTGAAGAAAGTTTGTCGGTGAATCCTAAAGCCACTCCGGGATTGAGATCCTCTTATGTCCGTATTCAACACATTGAACATCAGCTGTCGTGTTATGTTATTTTCATTTTTATATTATATATTAAATTAAATTATTTATTACTTATCAACAAGGACTCCATGGCCCAATGGATAAGGCGCTGGTCTACGGAACCAGAGATTCTGGGTTCGATCCCCAGTGGAGTCGATTTTCTTTTTTGGTTAAATCTTTCTAGACGTCGCGTTTATTGACTAATCAGTTGCATTACTGACTGTGACTGCACGTAAATGCACACACGACATCGTTTTCTCTCAAAAATTTAAGCCACAAAATAAAAAAATAAAAAAGGTCACATTCAATTCAACCGTTTCCCAGTGAAAAACCCCAACTTCCTTCCCTCACTTTCGTCATCGTGGTGAGTCTTGTATCTCGACGGCGTCCCATCGGCGATAGCTTAAAAGAGAGATGAGAATATCTTTTTCAGCTCTCGGCAACTCGTTGCCGTTTTCAAGAATCTTCAGGTACATTTTCTTTTGGGTCTTTTGCCGATTAGGGTTTTTAATCTTCTCTAGACAATACAGAAGACGAGATTTGAAATCTTTAAGTTAATAGCGAATTGAATCGAGAAGTTAACTAGTGATTTATTGAATTAATTGTATTGTAATTGCAATAGGCAGGTTGAACAAGAAATCGAAACAGTGGTAAATGTACTGCAGCCAGGACCATTGGGTATAGTAGAACACAAATTCTCTGCAGAGGAGATACGTGACGCTAATGCTACGGTTCAGAGAGCAGTCATTACTTGGCGAAGAAATGCTAATCTTGAGCATCAGAATGATATTCTTAAAGATTTTATTCACAAGTAGAAACACTTATTTTGCTCACAAAAAAGAAAAAGAAAAAAAAGAAACACTTTGCTGCACATTTATACATCAAATCAGTTTTGCAGACTTTGACATAGATTGTCTAATTTGGTTTCTTTTATTACTATTATTATTCGTTCGTTAATGAATTTTTAATAATAATGTCACAAATGATGCATTTTCTTTTTTCATTCAGTTTTATCCTTTTTCTTCCCATGATGATTGAAACATGATACTTGCTTGTTAGTGGAGTAATTTCTGCTGATAGAGTGCAAGCCCAAGGTTTGTGGTGCGGTTCCGTGGGCTGGTTAATGATGGATCGGTGTAATCATTCCCATACTAAATGGGATTTTCTGAATTTGTAAGTTACTCGAAACTCGGTTCAAGCTTACTTGAGCTCGTTCAGCAAAGCTTGTTTAATAAATGAGTCAATCTCAAGTTTAACAAAACTCAGACTGGTTAGGCTCAGATCCTCCTTATTTACAGGCTACGTAATTTAACTCTTTAATTAGTATTTTAATAATTTAAAATTAAAATATAAAATTTATTTGTCTTTACTTATATTAACAAAAACTCCGACTCGGTTCTGCTTGATTATTCCCTTATTTAGAGATATCACAGCCCTGATTTTAACATGTTGCTGTTGCTGCCTATTTCATTATCTTTGCAGTTTCTTTAAGCTCGCAAGTTTCTGCTTTTCCTGTATCTTACGTGCAATAATATCTTGCTATATACTTATCATCAACAGTTGCTATTTCCAAATTCCGATATAGTTCATGCGATTTTGTTTGTTTTCAGGATATGATTATTCTATTTGTTTCATACACAAGAATTTTTGGTCGCAAACTTATTGTCAAGTCTGTGCATGAACTTTACTGAACGGATCATTTATCAGCTTAAGCAAACATTCATTTACATTGATAAACAAACATGAATTAGAAAATTCTTCTGATATTCACGAATATCCTGCCTTGTTTGCAATCTTATTGTCTGTAAATCTGTATGGTTGGTTACCTGACAAGGAAGATTGACTGCTATATGTGTGTTTCTCGCCAAATACTTGTATTAATGGATGAAATTTCAACGAGTTGCTACAAGCATGAAAAAGAAGATGGGTGAACATGCATCACAGCTGGCTAATCCTTCTGTTTGGGTGCACAACAGATAAATTCTCCAAATATTATCATTTCAGGGGAGATTAGAAGATGAGAATCCAAGAGAATGCTACTCATCTGGCCCAGAAAAGACAACATTTTGCTTAAAACTAAGGATCAAATAATTCCCTGGACTATGCACCTATTTTAGGTGAATTGTTTTCTTCTTTGCCTGTTCACGTGGTTAATTGCTGTTTTTGTGCTTCATGTGAGCATTTTGAAGCAAAATGTGAGCAACACGTGTTCAAATGATGTGATTGCTATTATGCATATGGCCCCTAGCCAAGCATTTTCTTTTTCTATTTTCTCCAAAGAATGAAGAATCTGGAGTGTGAGTTTTGCTTTTAGCTTAAGAAGCAGTTGATGAAATCTTCATCAGGTGTTTTTCTGCAGTGTTTCATAAACATTGAATTTGCATCTCACTAGGGTAGGTCATTGCGTGAGACTTCCGTGGTTTGTCTTCCCCAGTAATATATGTAAGCTGTTAAGCACTTATTTCTGGGTGTCTTCGTCCTGTCTAGAAATTTTGTGTAGTGCTCTTTTCTGTAACGTACTCATGAACTCTTAGTTAATGATAGACAGGTAATTCAGGGATTAGACTTTTATGATGCTTATTTTACATTAATTCATGACCAGATCGCTAGACACTTCTGAAACTGCAAAACTTGGAGGACATCATGATATGATTAGAAAACTTATACAAACAGACTGATCTACGATGAAAGGAATTAGCAGTTGCAGGTGCCAAGGAACTAAAGGATATCGACTCTATTATTTAAGCATGTAAATCATCAAAGCATGTTATGGCAATGAAGAATGGAAGACGTGTTCACAACGTTGTCTTTTTCCAAATAGAAAATCCTCTCTTCACTCTCCTTGTAGCACTTTCATTTTGTTTGGTAGACCCATTCTTTCCAGCCCCTGTTATTCTCAGGGTACATTGCAAATATGCTCTCTCTGTTATACACGTACACACTCGAAAATGTTTGATCATCAGAATGTAGGCCAGAAGTATCAATAATATATCTTTATTAGTTGGATAGTACAACTGGAAGTTAAAGTACAAGCTCTTGATTTCAGTAAACAGAAAAGAGTATGCTCCTGCCAAGCCTAAAAAAAAACACAAGTGAATAAACTTTAAGCTGGGCTGGATGTCAACAGCCATACCTATTATCATTTTATACCACTAACAGGGAAAAGGACGTGCCAAAAAAGAAAACAAGAAAAAGAAAACTTATTAAAGCTTTGTTTAGCTCCAGCAGAGGTATGCTATTTCCGGAAAGAAAATACTTAACCCTAAATCCAAATAGCCCCTGCATCAATAAGCAATGGGATGAGCTGGTTCTGGACATGCAGACTCATCACCTGCTTTTCACCACCAACCAACTTTTGCCCTATAAACACAGATGGTACACTTGGTTGGCACCCCAACTGCATCAGCGTCCTTTCAATTTGCTGTCCGTTTGGGATTCTGTCGAGCTCATAAACTGTTGGATTTGCTCCAAATCCACATATCAGCGACTTGATGGTATGACTCATGCAGCAGGAACTCTTGCTGAATATCACTACAGGCTTCTCCTTAACCAACCTATTCACCATTTCCATTGCTAAGAAGATTGTAGGAATTGGCAATGTGGGTATTATGAAACTTGTTGAGAAAGTTTACTTAAGAGGCTTGTTTTCTTCTGTGAGGAAATAGAACATATATGGTGGTCTATTTATACAGGCAAAAATTGACAGGGTAGATTTTTGAGAATAGAATATCAAGGGTGAAAGAATAAACTGTTCTGACAGACGTGTCATCAGATACCCTCATCACCTTTTATGATTAAATGATAAAGACTTGCCTATCCGCAATTTTTATTTTATTAACAAGTTTCAGATATAAAGGTTATTATATTAACCTGTAAATTATGTCAATCATCGGAAGGAACAATATAACCCCAAAGTACTCTTTTGCAGATAACAGAAGGTTAACCGACCATCCTGTAATAGAAACTAGATGCTTTCTCTAGTTTTCCTATCTCATTTGCTGTAACATTATGTTTTTGGCACATCAGAAATTCTTTAAAGGGAAAACAGCTTATCGGTTTAAACCCTTTTTTATGTTCTTATATTACTGTTGGAGAGTATAAAACTATTACTAATATTCTAAGCTTTTGAATGAAATGGTTATAATTAAAGGATTTACAGTGTGCTTCCTAATTGTCCCATCTTACTGATTAAGATTTCAGCTTTAAGCTTTATAGACATTAAAATATAAAAAGTATTAAGACTATTGGCCACATAATAACTTAAGCTTTAGATAAAACAGTTATTTAACCATCACCAGAAGAGGCAAACAGTTGACTGTTGAGTTGATAACTTAATGCTTATATGCGTAAATGAATTCTTCAAACTAAGCAAATAGGATTTTCCTTTTCCTTTAAGTTAAATGATCTTTTTCTGTGTCTCAACATCAGAGAACCCCTGCTTCTATCTATTTTTAAGCATCTACTGAGGTGGAGAAAGAATAGGGTTTATCCAATTGGTTAGCACTTTCTTCCCCATGGCAAGATTCCCTTAAGCTGCTGAATTCAAGAAGGCGGAAAGCTCAAATAAATGAAGACATTTTCATGAAAGAATTGAAATTATGTCTTTTCAAAAAGGCAATCTGGCCTTAGTAGGAGGTAAGATCACAAAAATCCACTTAAAGGCCGTACAAGAAGGAGAAAAAGATAGATATTTAGATTCCTTGAACCCCACAGCATTTATCTATTTATAGACATTGCACAGTACATCTATAGTGCTGATCAAGATATAAAAGGGTTAGTGCTCGTATTTTAAATTATTATAATTATCACTATTATCATGTTAATCTTGAAGGATAAAAGAAAAGAAGGTGTATTATTTTATATGTAGACATCCAATGGTGGGTTAGTGAGTGGCTAATATGAATTGCCCAAAAGGGCATGCAAAAAGACTAGAATCCCTTAACTTATTAATTGGGAGAGAATCTCTTCTTTGATTCTTGCAACAAAGATCTTTCATTGCACATAAAGAAAGCTCAAATTACTTTTTAGTCAATGGTAAGTGTTTGAAACATAGGTAATTATGACTTTTAACTTTCAAGTAATTAGCTAGAAAGTTAGTGGACGTGATTTTAACCATTAGTTCCATGAGAATGAAATAGCAACCATCCTTTTTTTTTATGCTGAAATGATGAATCCTCGTAAGCATACTACAAAAGGAGACCAAGATTTGGAGTATGTTTAAAGCATTAAGAAAAAAGGAATGGCAGTCCACACCTCTCTGCAATATACTATTTTCTTCAACATCTTTATTTGCCAATTCTTATAATATGGACTCCGGTCCATGTAGCTTTATGAATTCAGTGTTCATGGAGTGCCATTTTGATTCATTTGAAGTTGTTATCACACGTCTGAAGTTTTAATTATTTGCCCTGCAATTGAAACTTTAATTCTTCAATTTTTTATTTCTATAACAGAATCTTCCATCTAACTCATTTATTTCTTCTTCTCGCTTTCTTCTTGATTCGTCCTTCTTGTTTTCTTCTTTTTCCCTCATTCATTGCAATCATCTTTTTCTTTTGTACAAGTTTTTGTTTGCAAATTTTTTTTCCTGCTGCAATTGTTCATTAATGCTTGAAAACGTATTTATATTTTTTTCATTGTTGGATTGAAGAAGCTTTTGGAGAATGGAGAACAATTTACAAATAAGTAATGTACAAATAATATCAATAGATGAATCACCAGTTGAAAGTATTAATTCATATAAAAAGTCAGGTAAAATTATTTTATTGTTTGACAGTTTTTTTAAAGATGAATGTTCTTTATGTGCTACATAAATGCTCATTATTTCGAGTTACAATGTTCATTATTTTTGTTTGCAGTTGACTGTGGACCTAATTCTTCTGGTGATGAATTATTGAAAATGTCTGTGAAGTCTGCTGATGAAGCTTATTGTTTATATAATGATTATGCACTTAGAATTGGTTTTGGTATGGGAAAGAGTAAGCAAATGTATAGAGCAGATGACAAATTATTAACAAAGACAAAATTTATTTGTTCAAAGGCTGGTATAAAAAAAAAGATAGACAAGAAAAATAAATGTTTCTCAGAACTTGATATTTGTACTGGTTGTTAAGCTCTTATAGAGTTCTATGTTGATAAAGAAGGAGTTTGGACTATAAATAAACACCGAAAAGAGCATAATCATGACCTATGTCCACATAGTAAAATCCACCTTATTCTTTCTCATAGAAAATTACAAAAACCAGTTTGATTATCTTAATGATTTAAAAAGAAGTGGAGTTGGAGTGGCTGATGGGACTAGATTGTTGAAGGAGAATCACCATTGGTTGGATTTACAGCAAGGAATACTTATAATCATTTAGCTTTGCAAAATATGAACAAATTGGATAATAGTGATTTGAATGCTCTGATTGAAATTTTCAGAAAAGAACAATCCAATGAAAATGAATTTTTTTTTTTTAATTTTGAGGTTGATAGTAAAGCAAGATTATGCAGCTTTTTTTTGGAGAGATGGGCAAATGAAACAAGATTATGAGTTGTTTGGAGATCTGTTATTCTATGATTCTACATATCGTACTAACAAATATGATATGATTTGTGGTCCTTTTGTAGGTATTAACCAGCATTACTTAATTAATTTTATTTCACATTATATTCATTCTAGCCTCTTATAATGTTTATTATGATCCGATCTATGGGCCCATATGACTGACGCTAGGGAATGGTAGGCTTAAAAGCCTAACTAATCAATAATTCGGATAAATGGATATATATATATATATATATATATATATATATATATATATATATATATATATATATATATATATATATATATATATATATATATATATACAAACTACTTAAATATACCAATAATTCATTCACGTAATCACATAATCACAACTCAATTAAATTAATCCATAAGCTTGAGTGCTTAAAATTTTCTATAGTTTAACTGACCAAAATGAATGTTAAAGTTCTGGAACCACTACTGCGGACAGTCTAGATTTTTAAATAGTTCAAAAAGTAAAAGAAAGAAAATTAATTACAATAGGCCTGAAGGAGGAAGGAAGTTGGACTGTTTGAAAAAAGACGGCGGAGGACCTAGCTGTCACTTGAAAAATCAAAATTGAGACTGTCAGTTTCAAGAGTGAGTTAAAATTGCATAATCCAAGTAAATACACCAATCTTGGTGAAATATTTATTTTATTAAAATAAATCATATTATTATATTAAAACGTGTGTCATGTCATATTTCAGAAAAATATCATTTAGCATGTACGGGACAAGTACCTCAGCAAAATCCTGGACTCCAATACTATTAGCCAATTTGCTCTCTTATTCCAATAAGAGTGGCGCCCAGAGAGCGAAGCTCAACCAGGGTCCTTAAATCCAGTTTGGACACTTAATTTCCAATTTATCCGGCACCTAAAGAGCAATGTTGGACCAGAGACTTTTCCTTCGGCAACCAAATTTCCACAGCCCAAAGAGTTATACTCGACCAGGACACATCACAAAAATATTTCCTTATTACCTGTCTCTGATTTATACCGATGCACACGTGGTACCGATACAACCTATCAGGTGGCATATTCTATTGCCGCCTCATTCTGAGTCATAATACAATCATAACATTAATAATATGGAAAATTGTATAGATCGCAGGAATTCTTAATATTATTCAATAAATTATTAAGTATTTAAATTAAATAGCATCGAATATATGGATCGCTATAATAATAATAATGAGATTTATGATGGTAAAATAATAATTAAATAAATGATAAATAAATAAATCAAGAAATAATTAATTAATTAATTAAATATATAATAAATAATAAAAAATTTAGACAATATCCATAATAACAAAAAATAGTTAATAATGATAATAATACTAATAATATTCATAATAATTATTAACAAAAAATGTTGCATTAAAATTTGGCATGGCACATATGCAAACATTATATAATTTTAACTCATAGTTCTGATGACCCCCTTGCTCTGCTTCTATGCCTTAGGTGGAGCTAACTGAATCGACGGGTTATCTATTCACGGAAATAATACAATCAATAAAAATAAAATATTTAGTAAACAACCCTAGGCCTAGACTCGTAGAATTGACTGCTTAAAGAAATTCCGACTGATCCGACTTAGAAATTCTATTAAAAATTTGGCAGAATCTTTCATAAAATATAGATTGTTAACCTCCGTAAAACGGGTCCAAATCCTGCTAAAAACACTTCAAATATTCATTACATAATTATTAGGAATCGAGTCACTCATAACTGCATTATTTTTCCGACTCTGCAATACAACACAGATCTCAATTAATAATAGACAGTCCGATATTAGCATTTATTTCACAACTAGTTCACAAATAATTCTTGGTATCTAATTTAATTATTCGCAACCATAATGATCGCAAAACCAAATAATAACTAATCACACTAATTAATTCATAATATTTATAATTAAATTATTAATTAATTAAATTTAATTAAATTATTTATAATTAATAATTAATAGTAATAAGATTTTTTAAAATTCTAAAATAATTTTTAAGATCTAAATAAAATTTACTGAGTTCAAAAATCTAAACTCTGCCCGTCTAAAAAATACTGGAGTCTAAAACCCGGTACCAAAAACGGTTTCAGAGTTCGAATCTGAAGGTGCCTACGTGAAGCTTGAGTTGTGAGGAGTCTGAATATACAATTGTTTCTATTGAAATCTCGTCGGAAGCCACTGGATCGAGGCCAGAAAGTTTTGGCTCCGGTGAAGCTCATACACCAGGAGAGGAAGGAGAACCTAATTCATCTCTTAAAATTCCTCATAAAGGCCATAACCAACTTCTTTAGTTATGTACCCGCCTTTCTCTATTTTGAGTAATCCCTCATACTCGTCAAGTAAAGCCTCACTTTGATCACTTATCTGCATCTCGTGCAATCAACATGCTTTGGTTGAGAAAGACCCCTCAAAATAATGCTCCTAACCAAATGGCGTTCCCTCATTAATAGGATCCGACTCGGAATCCCCCCTTTGCATGACCTAGAAAGAAAAAAAGTCCGTTGGGGGGAGAAAAACAGGAAAGAAGGGTTGCCTTGGTTTTTTGGAGTCTAGGACCCCGTTTCCAGCATCAGATTGATGAAGGGATGTCAGGAGGAGGTCGAACCGGTGGTGGCAGCGGGGAGACGTCTTCTCCTCCTTGCTGCAGCGGAATCTAGTGAGAGTGAAGGGAAGTGAGCGGCGCCGGCTAAAAAGGAAGAAGGATAGAGGCGTTTATCGGTGGCTGGTGGTAAGGGACGACAAAAATGAGGATGAGGATGGGGCTGTGTGGCGGGGAAGGAAGGAGGAAGGAGAGGAAAAGAGAGAGAGAGAGAGAGAGAGAGAGAGAGAGTGAGAGGCCTCAATGCATATTCTTTCCTTCTTCTTTTTTTTTTTTTTTTTTAAATTTCGCTCTAGTCCCCCATCTTAATTAAGCTACAAAAACACCCCCACTTAAAATACATTACATTTATATGATAATTAGTCACAACAATTTAACTTAATAAAATTACACTTATTTATTTAAATTCACAAATCAATATTATATAATTATTTAAAAATGTTAAATTAAATAGTACTCGTTTATTCACGAGAAATATTAATTTATCAAACTGCCCCCGAAAACTAATGCAATTAAAATTTTAAAAAAATTTACGGGTGTTACAATGTTCATGACTAATATCTCTAATATTCATATGTTTAGTATATCTTATAGATATTTAATGTTCATTTTGATTCTTTTAATCATCATAAACATTTAATATTATTATAGTAAAATATGTGATTTTATTTTTTTGTAGGTATGAATCATCATTCTATGAATATTATGTTTGGATGCGATTTTTTATTGAATGAGAGAATTGAGTATTTCGTTTATCTTTTCAACGCCTTTTTAAGATTTACAGAAGGAAAACATCCATAAACAATAATGACATACCAATTTTCTGCCATGGCTGCTGCAATTGCTGAAGTATTTCCTAACTCATGCCATATACTTTGCATATGGTATATAAGAGAGAATTCAAAGAAAAATATTAAATCCGTAAGAAGTGAGAAATAGTTTGTAGATTTGTTCAATTTTTTATTGAAATATATTGATACAGTGGCTGAGTTTGAATTTTATTGGACCAAGCACGTAATTTTGTTTGATTTTAATTTATATGCACTAAAATGTTCATTGTAAATGTATATAATGTTCATTTAATTAAATATCGTATATTAATTATTTTTTTTGCCTTAAATATTTATTATTTGTGAAATTAATATTCATTTGGATTAATATTCATGCTAATTTTTTTTTTCATGAGTGTTTATCTTAATGCTCATTATCTAGTATTGAAATATACATTGTTTTTATCTAAAATGTTCATTAATATTTTTTGCATGCAAATTGGTTACAGAATTTCATTGTCACAATATCCCTTGGATAGAAAAGCTACAAGTCCAGAGATAAATGGTGCCCTACTTTTAGTAAAAACTATTTTTGAGGTAGTGTTTTATCATCTCAAAAGAGTGAGACAATAAATAATTTTGTGTATAAAAGACTTTTTAGGATTGCCGATCTTTGTGACTTTTATAATTCATTTGTTGATATAATCTCAGAATGGAGAAATAAAGAGAATGGAGAAGATTTACATTGCATAGTAGATCAACCAGCTATAGTAATGAATCATGTGAAGCTTATTTCATATGCTAGGGAGATATACAAAATAGAAAGTTATTTTTTATTTGAAGAGCAATTTATAAAAAGGGCTGCATATCATCAACAATGTATGATCTTAAATGGTAGTAACATTAAATATCATGTTTGGCGGCCAGATGTGGATGCGATTGGACATAAGGTTGATTTCAATCAACATGATTTGAATAAATATTGCACTTGCAAGATGATTTCAGAGGTGGAAATTATTTGTTGCCATTGTTTGCGTATATTAAATGTTCATTATATTGAAGTTATCTGAGATAAATATATAATTAGGAGATAGAGGAAAGAAGTTATTGAAAGTAGAGAAAGAGATAATATTATGACTTTATGCTCGTTAAATGAATCTAGTGTAGCTACTCCACTTTGGAGAATTCAAATGGCTAGAAAATTTTAAAGATTCATTTCAATTAGTGAACATAATGTTAAAGCTCGAGAACAATGTGAGTTAGCTTTTGATAATGCAAAAAGTAACATTGCGAGTGAGATTGGTTTTATTTTTTTGAAAGATTGTGATGAAAGTTCAGTTGAGAAAATTCAAATTCTTCCTGTTCGTAGAGTAAAAGGTCAAGAGTGCTATAGAGAAAAAATATAATCAAGCAAAATGGCATAGAAAAAAATGCTCAAATGGTTGTATTGCAAACAAAAATGATAGTTCATAATGTAATTCAGGTACTTTATTTGTTGAATTTTTTTAATATATTATATATTATATTTATTGTAAGCTCATATTTTGATATTTTTTAGAAAATTGTTCACGTAATAATTGGAGAGGGATATCTTGCACATCCAAGTTTTAGCTGCTCGGAATTGGTAAATGTTATACCAAATTCGAATTCAAGAAGTTATACTTCAATTGTTCATTCATTGAATTTTAATACTTCAAATGGTTGGTAAGAATTGATTTTTTTTTTTGTAATTTTATTTACTTTTTTATGTGATTTTTAATATAATGAGAATAGTTTGTGTACATTTAATATTTTATTTTATATTGTAAGAATTATTATTATGTTCTAGCTTTAATATTTTAACCATATGTTTTTATGAATATTTAATAGTATCACAATGAACATTTATTTAGAGAGAAATGAGCAAAAAAATTTAATCTAAATCTTATGAGTAGGAGCGTTATAAATATTTTTTTGTATGGTGATGAACATGTTAAGATACTAGAATGAATATTAGTGGTTTGTTCAATACTTAATTAAAGATTATTCATCAAAACATCTTATTCATGTTCATTATTATGAACATTCGATTATCAAGGGAAAAAATATTAAGAAATATAAAAAAATAATATTATAAGAAATACTTGTCCATTGATAAAAAAAATTAAAACTTTATAGAAAATGAAATATGTTCCTAAACAGTTAAAATTTACTAAAAAATTAAATATGTCCATTGTTATGCTTCATTTCTCTTTTATTCAAATGAACTTTTTCTTTGCTTCTTTTAACACTTCATTCTTGTAGATGTTTAAATTTGATTTGGTGGAATAATATTTTACTCTAAGCACTTTCAATTCATTAAACTACAAATAACACATTATTAATAAAAAAAATATTAACATCTGTAATAGTTGTAGTAATTATAAGAATTAATTTTCACATTGTAATTTTGAAATGTTGTATGCTAAAAATATAAAAACCAGTATATGTTATGGACATTTTAATTATAAGCTATGAACATCTTGATTATAAGTTTTGATTAAATAATGAATATTACGAGTGTTTTTTAGCAATATCTATACTTTTTAGAGTATGAAATTTTCTTTATGGCTCTTGTTGTTTATATGTTGCATTCTATTTATGATGAAGTTGAAGCAAATAAGAAAGTAATGATTTTCACGGAGAACAACAAAGAATATCTATAAAATTAAGTATATGTAAGTAAATGATCTATAATAAATTAAACTATAATTTTTTGATAGGAATTTATCCAATTACTTACAAGTTCTGGATCTCTCAAGATATTTTCTGGTAAATAGCTCAGTTCTAAATCAATTGTTTCATTGAAATTTTTTTGATGTTTATCTCTTGTCAAGTCTTTGAGCATGTATTCTGTTAGATTTTTTAATTGTAGGTGAGAAAATTAAAATATAATAGTTCAGTAAATGAACATTGTTAATTAATGAATATTGGTGTTATTGACGTACTCACATATGGTTGTGTGAAAAAGACTAGTCTTCTAGGTGTGTTTTGAGTGCTTTTCTCAACCATGTTTATTCTTACACTCCATATATTCAAAATGTTTACTAAGATTTGTTCATCTCCACACAAGCTCCTTAAATCTTGACGAAAACCTAGCCATTTTTGAAATTTGAACATATATTCACTATATATATAAAATAATTAGTTAGATGATGTGATATGCTCTGTATATAATTTAAGAAATTAAAATACTTAAATATTAATCTTACTTTTGATCAGTCTCCATAAATGTATATTATGATATTAAGCTCTTCTTTGTTGTGACATCTCTCAATTTCTGATTGTATCTCATCAAAAAAGGAGACCTCAACTTGAATGGAAGGCGCTTATGTTTCCTTACTGGTCTCATTCTTTTGTTTACATTCTCAATTTTTGATTATGACTCTTCATTTATTTTAGATTTTATATAAAAATGAACATCAATAAAAAAACTTGAAAATATTTTACACAGAGTTAATGAACATTTTATTAAACAATGATGAATATTAAGCGTAAAGTTAATAAACATTTAATATTTATATAATGAATATTCATGATAGATGGACATTACAAAAATGATTAATAAACATTCATGACAGAGTAAATGAATATTACAGAAATGATTAATGAATAAATTTCTAAAAGTTAATGACCATACTTATCAATGTTTCTCTATCTGGAACATCAGAAAATGCTGCATTATTGAACATTTCAACCTCTTTTTCATTCGGTTGATACTCTCCACTCTCTTCATCTGGCAATCTCTAATGAAAATGTAGGTTCATCAACAACTTTTGTCTGTTTCAGAATTACATTTTTAAGCTTGGCTACTGCTTCAAGAAATTTTGGATCACTAAAGAAATCATCATCTTGATCTTAATTTCTTGAATTAGTTGGTTTTTCTTTCTGTGAGCTTGTTAAGTTGTTATACATTTCTAAAACAAAATATCATTTCCTGGTTTCACCCTTCCTGCTTCTACCATAGCTTCTCCATACTCTACTACTGTACCTGCCATTTTCTTCAATGCAGTAGCAACTTTGTCCATAGAGTTCTATGGATAAAGTTTCTATTAATGAATACTAATTCTATAACAAATGAACACTATTATATTTAAGTAATGAACATTTATCTTTCTAACATTATCTGTAGTTTCTATTGATTCTTGAACAATGTTATCATCAGTAGGAATATTATCTTCCGTCTTTTTATTTCTGAAATTTTTTTAAGGCTCTTACAACTTTTACTTTTCCAAAAGAGTCTTCTTCCATTTCCTTTTTCACTCTTTTTAAAATAGCTTTTTTTATCCCAATTCAATAGTATTGGGAATTTTCTATTAACATCTCTTCCTCTGAATTTTACTCTATCTAGGTAAGATAACTTTTTATTGAAAAAATAATACAGAGAAAATACATAATAATACTAATGAATATTTAACTTATTTATAATGAACATTAAGCAGATATGATATAAATATTTTTCTAATAAATAAATGAACACGAAAGACAGTGTGTATGCACATTTCAGAATATGTTAATGAACATTTGTGGAGGTATTAATGAACATTCAAATATTATAAATATAAATATCATCACAACACACAACAAAAGATAAGCTAATGAACAATATCATTATACTATTGAACATTTTAATTTTTGAGAATGAATAATATTAAAAAAATTAATCTTTACTAGTAAGAAAGTGATAGGTCCACAAAAGAAAGATGTTGGGTTCTTCTTCCAATCTTCTATAGAATGCACCAGGCTGTTGGTCGTATAATGACACTAATTCATTTATTTTATTTTTTGTACTTCAATGAGAGAGTATAAGATCTTGAAGTTGCATTAACTGTTCTGAAACCCCTTTATCATAGAAGACACAATGATTACAACGAAGTCTCATTTGAATTCATCTCCATAATCTCCTATGTTTATAATTTCTTTTGGCAATTTACTTGTGACAGGACCTCCGGTTGTCACATTCCATCTTAATTTCCAATTTTATAGTAATTCATTGTAACTTTCGCTTTTTACTGTTTTGCTTGCTTCAAGAACTATTATATTTTCATAAGAAAGATTTATTGTAGACACAACATCTTCTTCTATCATTGCAAGCTCACCTCCTTACAATTTTATTGCGTATCTGCAATGGTTGAAATTTTCGATGAGAAGTTTAGTTAATTTCCCATCACATTCTGATAGTTTCATGTCCAGCAGACTTCCAAACCCAATTTGTTATACAACCTTCTTTTTTTTTTTTGTGGACAGTTTCTCAATCAATTTTATCAAACCTACTGACATTCTTGTAATAAAATCTAGTTTGGTATACTTTTTTTCCTTCTTTTTTTCTTTTCACCAACAGAAGCACCATCCATGCTTCTATTTTCATTTGAAAAGTTACTCTCTTGTTGTTCATATTGTTCTTCTCTTTATGGAGTTGTAGGATTACGTTTACTCATATATTTTGAAAGTGATCCATTCTATGTAGCACTAGTTTCAATTGGAGCAGCTTTCTTTTGCTTTTTTGCACATGATGTATTCTCTTCTTCTCTAGCTTTCCTTTTCTTTGGTTTAGGAGTATGCTTTATTTGTATTTCTTTTGTCATATGATCTAAATTAAAATAAAAATCATTATGCTAAATTGTAATCATTTAGAATAAAAATCAAATAGGAATGTGTCCATTCAATGTATATAAATCATTATGCTATAATATAATGTTCATTATGTATAATATTAATGTTCGTTTTATATTTTGCAGTACGATGAATGTTTATTGCATAAATATACAATGTTCATACAACAATAACAGTAATGTTCATTTAAAATCCATAAAATGTTCAAAGAAATTAATACAAACTTGTCAATTTCAGGAGATAATAACCCAACATCTTGAATAATTACATTCATATATAAATGACATTAGTAATTCAGTAATGTTCATACTAATTAACAGTAATATTCATTATAAATGCATAAAATGCTTAAAGAAAATAATACAAATTTATCTACAAATATAATCTTCCCTAATCATTTTTAGATTCATCCTCAAAGACCCTAATTCAAAGTTTCATCTTTATAATCCCCCATCTCATTTCTGGAGATGATAACCCAAACAACATGAATGAATATAGTAAAATGATCATAATCATTAGTTTTTTAAATCATATAATAAAAATCCAAACAACATATTCAAATAAATATTAGTGATTCATGAGATATATTTTTCATTGCAACACAAATCCTTAAAAATATGAAACTTACCTCTTATCTGTTACTAAATAATTATAATAGACTTCTGTAAGTGTTGAATTTTGATGAACATAATAATTCTTGATTTGATAGAGGATTATATAGTGTTATATGAGTTAGAAATTTGAATCAACTGTCATTAGTGGAGAGAAAAGTGGGCTTATGCACCGATGAAATAGGGAGTGATGTTTGAGAAGATCACAGTTTCTGTTACAAAGATATATTCATTTATTTATTTTTTAAAATTTAAAGTTAAATCTTTGGGTTTTTAGATGGTGAAAAGTCATTGATATATGACACATGGGATATGCTGGTTTTTTTTGCTAAAAAGTGTGGAACTTTCTGTTTATAAACTTTATGTTTCAAAACGCAACAAGATGGTGCGTTTTTCAATTTAATGAAACGTGTGTTTCATTACTTCTTCCCACACGTGTTTATGAGTCCTGCTATAAAGCTACATGGACCGGGGTCCAGATTATAATTTGTGTTTATTTATGGACATGGCTGGAAAACGTAGGTGAATCACTGCTGAATTAATGTATGTAACGATTTTTTCTCACATCAATATTGATTTAGAATTGAGATTTCTGACACGATTAATTCATTTTGCTATTTCAGAATGTGAGTGGTTATTTATTTACTATATAATAACATTATTTTAAATTTAGTGGTTGAGATTGTATAAAAATATATTATATTAAATGTTAAAATTTATCATTTACGAGGGTTACAAGAGCTTTCTGCGAGGTAAAAGCTCTTAGTCTTATACGCACAAATAGGAACAAACAGTAATTGAAAAAACAAGAGAGAGGCAACTTGTACTATTAGTTGCGTTTTATCTTTTTGGAGTTGGTATATGCAAAGCTCTTATACCATCGGACTTCTGCTTAATTTTAAAAGTTCATTGTATCTTAAGATGAAATTCAGATATTACAATTATGGACCCATTGTTCTATCATATATATATTCTAAAATTCGGAGAAATTGATAGCAATATTCTTGAGAATTTGAGCAAATTTGTAATCATGAAATTATTCAACCATGTTAGATTTTATATGGTAAAATTCCTCTATGCATTAGAATAAGATGTTATATGGCAGGCAAAGATATTCAAATTGTGTTGTGGGTGCCAGATATTGCAATGTAGTAGATATATATCGCCCATGGCCGAAAGTATACAGAGAAAGAGGACCAGCTTGCAATAACTGGCTTGAGGTAAAGCGAAAGGCCAGTTTCTCTCTAACTAGACCTATTCAGTGCACCTAAAAACATAAGTTTTTTCGACCAACTACAACATTCATTCTTAGATAGCGATTTGTCGATCCTGTGAATCTTTTCCTTTTTATTTGTCGAATTTTACACATCACGATAATGATGTTTAATCTTATCCTTCTCACATGTATCTACCGCAGCATGAACAGAGACACATATAGTGGTTTAAATTCATGTAGCTAACAGCTAGCGTTTTTTTTTTCTTTTTTTTTTTTTTTGTAAAGTTTTCTTCAGAATTTGAGTTCTGAATTGGAATCCCCTTCTTCTTTTGGGGTTCAGGACCACTAACGGATCGATGTTTCTTGATGCGAGCTAAGTAATGTGGCATAGGGAAAACTTATAGATGCTGTCATGTAAAGAGAAAATAAAGTTGGCAGGAACGCCAGGAGCACTTTCACAAGCTCAGTATCAGCATATTTTCGAGGAAATATGCTGATCTTGTGGTGCACAGAGCGTATATATACACAATTTCTTTAGATACGTACCCTAGTTCCATGGTCATTTTGCCACGTTTCTTGCTATCAAGATGTGCATCCGGAAGATTTCTAGAATGGCTAATGCATTGTGATAAACTAATACTTGTGCATCAGAGACAGACAAAGACAAGAATCATGCATGGCATGGGAGACATGAAAGATTTATACATTTGCTGATTGAACCTGAAATGCTAATTATATGAGAATGTCAACTTATGGCGGAAATCGCATATCAGGAAATTAACATGGAATATGGATACATGTATGAATACAATACGAGGTCGGTTCCTGGCATCACATATATGGATGAGATTTACTTTGGCGAGTGAAACTCTTGTCCTACTATAGGATCTATGCGTCCAACTTGTTATGATCTAATGGAACCAACCAATAGTAAAGATTCCTGGAAGTTCTTTTTTATTTCATTTAAATCAAAGTTCAAAAGTGGTTTCCCCATGGATTTTATTCACACGTTGATTGACACATTCTTCGGAGGAGTCTAATATTGTATTATAGGTGTCAATGTATTATTTATACTTCTATCATCAGTTTCCTTTTAAAAAATATAAGGCCTTAATAAATAAATAAATAATACATAGAAGAATAAAGTTTGAGATTCGAAAAAAGAAAATCATTTTATTCTACTTTAATTTGCATCGCAATTGGTGGTATGGAACAAATTTAATTAATTGCCATATATCAGATGCTAAATAGTTGTCTTTTTTGGCTTGTGAGAAATAGATTATTTAGTAAAAGAAAGAATTGGTTAGCCACATTACATAATTTGGGGGCAGAATGTTGATTACTCATAAGATTTAGAGGGCAAAATGCAGTAACTTAATTTCTAATCCGTTAATAATCACTGTTGTTGGAGGATGAAACACAACCCCATAATAACTTTGAGAAACACAAAATAACCATAGAAAGCATCCCCATAATCTTGTTTTCTTTTTCAGTGTGCCTAAATAAATAATATATGGGAAGAAGGTCAATTGAAGGAGAAGTGAGAGAAATGTACGTCAGTGAGAGAACTGTTGAAATGTAATGTCATTTCAAGTACAAAATATAGGATACGAACTCACAGGAAATCATCACTATACTTTTCTTTCTTTCTTTTTTTGAAAAAATATATATATTCTCATCGAAGATAAAATATTATTCTCCAAATCTTGTGCTGAGATTGCTCACAATCGTTATCAAGATAAATTTCAGTGTCATAAAATTCGTCAGGTGGATAGAAGCATCTTTGTCTTCTTTTGTTGTTTCATCATGTGGATTACTATTTCTTGCTTCTGGTTTAAGAAATGGGGTAGGGTTATGTAACTAGTACCTCATACAATATGCACCCAATACAATTTCCCTCTTCTAAGGCAATCTTAAAATCAAATTAATAATCCGCATAAATTACAAAAGAAAAATCTTATGATCTTCCTTTTTTTATAATTTTTACTATTTAGTTTCTTTTAAATAAAGAGAGATACGTGGTTATAAATTATGATAAAAATAAAAATATCTTATCATTAAAAAATTTCAATTCGTAAGAATTTACCATCTTTATTCTGTTCAGTCGCTATTATTATATTATCTATATCTGATAATGTGAGTATAAAGCTTAATAACTCATAAATTCGTTGTTTGGTTGTTAAATCGCGATTTAAGAAGTTAGTGATCTAATGATATCAATTTAACAATCAAATAATAAAACTAAAGGTCATTAAGCTCTAAACTCATATTATTAAACACTAACAATAAATGATAGTTGACTGAAATAAAAATAGCTAAATTTTCGAATCGAGATACTTTAATAGCGTAGTATCTTTTTTGTCATAATTTGTAGGGATAAGTACATAAAAGTACTTGTTGGTTTCATCATTTTACAACTTTTAGTATATGGTTCTTTTAGACAAAAAGAGGCATGTGGTTATAAATCGTGACAAAAAAATATATTTCACCGTCAAAAAGTCTCGATTTGCAAGGATTCAACCACCTTTACATCGACCGACATCATCATCATATTGTCTGTATTTGATATCGTGAGTTTGAAGCATAATAACTCATAATTTCAATATTTGACCGATAAATCATGATTTATGAAGTCATTAATCTAATGATATCTATTTAACAGTCAAAAAATGACGTTTTGAGTTGTTAAGCTCTAAATATCAAATACGAGAAATATGATAATGGTAGCTGATCAGAGTAAAGATGGCTAAATCCTTGCAAATTGAGACTTTATGACGGTGAAATACTTTTTTTTGTCACGATTTATAATCACATGCCTCTTTTTGTCTAAAAGAACCATATACTAAAAGTTGTAAAATGATGAAACCAACAAGTACTTTTATGTACTTATCCCTACAAATTATGACAAAAAAGATATTACGCTATTAAAGTATCTCGATTCAAAAATTTAGCTATTTTTATTTTGGTCAACCATCATTTGAAAATTGTAAACTGATGAAACCACAAGATACTTTTATGTACTTATCTCTAATTTGTAACTATCTACTCTTTTAATTGGATATATATATATAGTGTGCAGGATCCTCAGACGAGGCAAGTACAGAGCATACACTTGTTAAATGTCAATGAGAAATGGAAAATAAGATAATAAAATAAGAATTTGTTATTGATAGATGAAGAAATATACAAACTTTGAAATAAAAGCTTTAAAATGAAAGCTTTAAACAAAAGAAATATAACTTACAAGAGTAATTGAATACAAGAGGAAGGTGGTTTCTCACTATCACTCTCACACTCTCTTTTCTCATTATATTTCTAATGGTATGACTTGAAGAATACAAGAGTTTCTTGTTATTTTTCAGTCTGCCTTCTTCTTTGGTAGCTCCTCTATTTATAGAGGTCTTCAGTCTTCAAGCTCAATAATTGTTACTTTGGATGCTCTTCATAATAGAGTGAGGGACTCCACGTCTTTTGGATGCTTTTGATAATGGAGTGAGGGGCTCCACGTCTTTTACAGAAGTTGCCTGCCACGCTTCAACAATGAGGAATCTTTTACTTTAAAAAGTAACGGTGCAAAGTCTTTTGTCTTCTTTCTTTTCTTTTAAAAAGACTTTTTTGTATGTATATTGGGCATTTGGCCCATTGCAGAATTGTTTTGGGCTGCCAATTCTGCTTTTCAACCAAGAGCTTTACAAAGATGTCATTTGATGGGCTTAAATATCTCAAAACAGTCATCTTCATTCGAGTCACCATCTAGGTCGATTGCTGCTGAGCTGGTGCTGGAAGAAGAAGATGAAGCTTTAGATTTTTCTTTTGAAAAGGCGGTTTCTGACAACTGTTTGATCAATTGTAAGAAATCTTCTTCTGTTTGAGTCGCCGCTAGCTTTGGAATAATGAAAGAACTATGTGCCAGGAAAGTGCTATGTTTTTTCGGAGGTGGCAAGAAGCAATTTTTTGAAAGAAAACTTTGTACCATCTTTAGAGATAATTTTTCTTGGTAGTTGAATTTATCCCACCATTTAACTTTGAATCTTCGGGCAAGGATGGTTTCTCCATCTGCTACTTGGTTGAAATGGAAATACCATACACATACCCATGGGAGAAAGAAGTTTGAACAAAATAGAAGTAAAGGAGGAAAACGTCTTTCTATTTTGTTGGGTTTGTAGTGAGCTTTGAATAGATTAAAGAAAGGTAGAACTTCTAGAATTATGGTCTCTGGAATATTGCCATAAAAATTTCACAATTGTTTAAACCAATATAGGATTTTTAAAATTTGGATTGTGTTTGTGTCGAAGTAAAAAAGCCAAGAATGGCTTTGTCCTTCGTTTTGTAAAAGAAAGGTATTAAACCAAGCTTGCTGGTAATCCCAATAGTTGAAAGAAGTATTTAGATTTGAAGGGTAGGTACTTTGGAGGGAGGTTGGAAAAGATCTTGATGAATATAAATCCATTCCCCAATCTGAAGGGTGAAGGATTCTTTGGATGGTGCATGTGGAATATGCTGAGTCTTTGTGGTCCTTATGCTTTTTGAAGTGTTTGAATTTTGCAGAACGAGTTACCTCAAGGATAGACTGGTAGTAAGATTGGGATTTTGATTTATTCCAGGATTTAAAGTACCATCGTGGAGGAAAAAATTTTGAAACAAGCTTTGAGGGGCTTTCTGTACAGAATCCTTCCTCAATAGTTAAAATACTTTGAAAGTTTTGCTTTTCTACATATTCATTGATTTTGAAAAGTTTTGTTTGTGACAAAACTATTTTTTATGAGTTAGACTTTGAAATATTTTGAGAGCTCTGAGATAGATTTTGAGAGAAAATTGATATCTCAGGTTTTGAAAAAGGGATAGAGAGTATACCTTTACCTTTGTTTGAAGAGGAGGATGACTTTGGAGAAATTTTTAGTTGGACTTCAGTCCTTGGTACTTGCTTTGAATATTCTTCGACCATCTTTAAAAATTCGAGAGTTTGTTGTGCAAGCCACTCCTGAATATGGAATTGCTTTCGGGTCGGGTCTTCTTCTTCTATTTCTTCCTGGATGATCTCAGTCCAGGTTCTGATAGGCTTTGAAGAGGAGGGTAAAATCTCCTTTTTCGGGCTTTGAACAGCTTTTGTATTTGCTGTTGGCTTTTCTTCTTTGTCTTTTACTCTCGATTTTCTTGGCATTGTCACTCATGTTTTTTAAGAAACTTTCTGGTTAGAAAGTCTGGAATTGAATTCGAATCTCCTATTATGTATTCGATTTCAAAATCAAAAACGGAAAGAATGGCTTGCCATCTGGCAAAAATCTGTTTTGAAGCTATATTTTGAACATCTTTTTGTAACACTTCTTTCACGGATTCACAATCATCCTTAGAAGAAATTTTTGATTTAAAAGATCACTTTGGAATTTTGAAATACATAAAATTATCGAAAGAATTTCTTTTTTGATAGTTGAATAATTTTTTTTGTGTATCATTTCAGTGTGCAGAAGTAACCTGTTTGAGAATTCCACCATAACCTAAATTTGATTCATCAGTTTCAATAATTTTGAATGTAGATGGATCAGCTAGGTGTAAACATGAAATTTCAGAAACTTACTTTTTAATGCTTTGGACAATCTTTGTATGCTTATTAGTCCATGTAGGGGGATTTTTCTTTAATCTATCATGGAGGGGTTTTGCTAAACAGTTCAAATTTGGATAAAAATCCATGACATAATTTAAACTGCCAAGGAATCTTTGCAATTGAGTTTTTTCCAAAATTTTATCTGAAAATTTTGAAGTAAAAGCTAGAGACTTTTCAATTGGGGTGATAGTTCCCCGGGAGATGTAATGTCCAAGAAATCTAATTTTCGTTTGGAATAAAGATATCTTGGACTTTTAAACTACTAGACCATTTTTCTTAACAACATAGAAAAATGTCTCCAAATGTTTGAAATGCTACTCTAGAGAATTTGAAAATATTAACACATCATCAATATAGACAATGCAAAACTTTGAATAAGGATTGAAAATATCATTCATAATTTTTTAAAATTTAGAAGGAGCATTTTTTTAATCCAAAAGGTATCACATTCTATTTGTACTGGCCAAATAGAACTGTAAATGCAGTTTTGTACCGATCTTTAGGATGAATCTGGATTTGCCAGAATCCTGATTTCATATCAAATTTTGAAAAAATAAAAGCAGAATGAATCTTTTGAAGAAGATTTTTTTTGTTTAAAATGGGATATCTAATATACTTTAGAGCTTTATTCAAAGGTTTGTAGTTAATCACCAATCTAGGTGTTCCTCTTTCTATCTCACTATTTTTATTGACATAGAAGACTGCACATTAACTATTCATATTGAATCACAATCCATCCATTCCGTAATTAACACTCTCAAACCGTATGCAGTATTTATGTTTTTTATATAGGAATTGGTGAGTGAAAGAACACAAAATATAAAGAAAATCAGATTTTAAAACTTTTGAAGAAAATAGAAGTTTTTTTACTGAAGTAGATTTAAGGGTATTGTTACTAAAAATAAAATGCAAGAAGTAATGCTTTTAGCGGTCAAAATGTCTGCCATTAAAACTTAAGCATCCTAAAATATGTTAATGATAAAACTATAATTTTGTGATAGACGCATTCTGAAGTCTTACTGAATAAATCAATTTTAACATTTGTATATTTCCCCACAAAATATGTCAAATCTAAGAATTGCATAGTGGCAAATGTTTCCCTAGAAAATGATAATATTTGCTACATAATATATGCGGGACAATAATATAACTAATCACTTAATTTTGTATTTAGTTTTATTTTGATCATAAAATTTTAATTTATTATATTTCAATCATTCAACTTTAGTTTTGATTGTAACACTTTGCCAATAAAAAATTGACATGTCACATTTCTTCTTACTTAATTATATTTTTCTGATTAGTTATTTTTGCCACGTGTCAATTTTTTTTACGAAGTTACTAAATTAAAATAAAATTAAAATTAAAATTAAATGACTAAAAATTAAAATTTTATGATTAAAATGAAACTAAATATAAAGTTCAGTAATCATTTATATCATTATCTCCATTATATGTTGTGTGATAACGTATCATCTTAGTTTCATTTATATACATAATTTTTCTGCAAATTGTTAGACCTGCAAAAATTAATAATTTATAAGAGAATGTAATGTTTCAATATTACATTTCTACTATTTAGGGTCTTTTTAGTTTAGCTTCATAATACCGTTAGTGATGGTTGATCAATGATAATATAAATTATCAGATAATTTTTTTAAAATATTCTTATTAATATTTAAATGGCCGTTTAAGATACAAATTTTGTTGACATACATTTTCATATATGTCATATTAATTTTTTAATTGTACAAATTATCAAATCGAACTTATATTAATTAAAAAATTATAATTAATTTTATTCAGTTTTATTATTATTAAATATATATGTAGAAGCTGTTTTAAGCGTAGGTATTAAAGTTTAAATTTCACCAATGTAAAGGTTTTTTTTTTTAAATAATCTAAAATAAAATATTTTGTTAACTAATTATTTTAATGCGTAATTACAAATTAAATCTCAAATTTTATATTTTCTAATAATTTTATCTAATTATTTCAAAATTTTAAAACAAATATTTATTCTCTTAATTTATTTTCAAAAATACTTTGAGATAATAACTTTTGAAGTTTCATAGTAAAAAAGATGAAATAAAAAATCGATTATGCTCACTGAAAGAATAATAATTATGAATTAGTACAAATAGTTTATCCCAAATTTAATAATATGACCATTAAAAATCTCATGTTTGTGCATTTTTTTATATATTTTATATTTAAATGCAACAAATTTTTTATTAACTTACTAATTTTTATATTAGTGAGCAGAATTAACTTGCCACATTATTTTTCTCGATGTAAAATCTTAAAAATTGTTACCAATGAAAATAATTGAAAGTATTGGTATTTATTTCAAAATTTTGAAACACTTAAATAAAATTGTTAAAAATTTATAAAGTTCAAGACTTAATTATTAATTGAGTCTTATTTTAATAGAAATAATATTGTTAAAAATAATTTAAAGATCAATTATTAGTCAATAAAAAAATATGAAAAAAAACTCGCAAAGTATTTAACTGATTGGAATTAAATCAGTAAGTAATGGTTGATTTTTATATTTTACTAAATAGATTTGGTCCAGCATTTAGTTGAGAAATAAAATAACAAATAAAACAAGACCTCCAAACTAAAAATCGTCTAATTCCTTTTTCCTGAAACAATTGAATTTGTCTAAGGGATGCATCCCCATATCCAATTGATAAAGATTTATTATGATAGAGGATTGAAGAAACAAAGGATTATCAGTAGAATGGTATTCAAAAAGATAATGTTGGGATTTGGACTCTCTTCCTACTGTCAATGCTCCAAAAAACCATGGAGAATGACAGAGGTCCAAACAGCAGCCTTATTTCAAACATTCGTGCGCTTATTATAACGACTGCGAAGTAAACCATGCAGCAGCATATGTTAAGAGAAATAAAATTCTTTCTTCTGACTCGTTGGCTAGCAATGGTTTTTCATCACACACTATCTATCAGAACCTCCGGATGAGCTGCAAGATTTGTTGGGCAGCTTAATCATAATTCTCTTTCGTTCCCTGTGTTTTTCTTTTGGGTTCTTCCCCACCTTTGTAACTAAAATAAAAAAAATGTAATAGAAGTGAGAACTCGGTTAAGTTAAAAACAAGACATCACAAGAAATTTTGTGCAAGTCCAACTGAGTAATTGATATTCAGTGCGTCTGTAACATTTGTTGTAGTGTTAACTATATTCATAATAGAAAAAATAGTAAACCAAAGCTATAAAAGCAATACGCAAGGTCGGCGATAACCATCAAATGGCCAGGATCGCCAAACTTCTGAAATATTTTGCTCGTGTAGACTATTTATTCCCATTTATTTCCAGGATTAACACCCACCCAGATACCCAAAAAAGAAAGTTATTTGGCAACCAATATGTGAATTTCAATTGAACACGTCTGTTTTTAAAAAAATAAAAAATAAAAAATTCTACGTTACTTCCTTTCAACCAAAGTTCCTGACAAAAGAAAAAAGAAAATCTGTTTTCCGGCAAAGTTGAATTTCACCATTAATTCTGGCAAACAGCATTCTATCCCAGTTAAGGCTGACTTGATATTGGCTTTATTGATTAATTGATTATGACAAGAATTTAAACCCGAGAATTCACAATGTTAGAGGCTGCTGCAACATGAATTAAGTTATTACCTAATCAATGACTTAATATTGTTTTTTCGATTGAGACATGGAAATGTTATTTTTCACCTCAAACGAAACAAGATTTCCGTTTCACTAAATATATATTGCGTCATATATGAAGATCATATAAGCTGCAACCAGAACCTAGTTCACGTATATGAGTAAATCATATTAATTTACTTCATCATCTTGATTCATAGCAAATTAAGTGCTGTGAGATATAACTAACCAAACTCAAACTACAAATTTTCTTTTTTTATTCATTGGAGGGCCAACAGACCATATGCTGCATTAAAGATAATATACATGATTAACTTTAGATATTTTTCAATTATTTTAAACTTGATCCTATAGAAATTCAGTGCAGATTGTAATTCAGTAATTGAGTATGCAATTTGAACTTAATAAGATGATCGCTTTTCTATTTCTTTCTTCTTTATAATAAAAGAAGATAGTAGTTTTTCCTCTTGGCAAATAATTCAAACTCTTTCTCACCGACAAGCACGCAGAACAATTGCCTGCAAGCATACGTACAAAAGAGAGGCATCCCAGCTGTCTCTGGCTACCTGCTTACTGAATCCATTTTTGCACTTATAAATTCTAATTAGCTAGCTCTATCCAACTGTGTGCTGGAATTTAAAAACGACGCCATTTTACAAAAGCAAATATGCGTATGGATAGGAATAATACTATAGTACTGATTTGGTTATACAATGATGCAGAAGCCAAAATGCAGTTTGATTTTTAAATAAAGGTGACTCTACTTTTTTTTTTTTTTTTTTATTTCTCATGCATATTCATTACAGTAATACATGAACATACACAGAAGTCAATAGCCAAGAACTTAGCCAACATATACAAACAGTTGCCCTTTGCCCTTGGCCTAGCTAACTACAGCTAGCTAAAACAACTTCACAAATTATAACAAAGTTAAAAGAGTCTCTATAGATATCTAAATCTAGCTCTCGCCATAATACTTTTTATTACGCTACCCAAAACAGGATAGAGGGGAAAGAAAGAAAATTACTAGTCGTTCCACACCCATATGGCTCCAGCTCTCTTTAGCAATGGTCCTAACTGATTCTTGAGCAGGAGACTCATCACTTGTCTATCACCACCAACGCACTCTCCTCCTATAAAAACAGCAGGCAAGTTTTCACTCCCTAGCTGCCGTAATGCTTGTTCGACTTGCTGGCCATTTGAAATTTGATCGAGCTCGTAAATTGTTGGATTTGCACCAAATCCACGCACCAACATCTTGATAGAGTGGCACATGTCACAAGTGCTCCTGCTGAAGATCACTAGCGGCCTCTCAGCAACCATTCTTGTCACTGCATCCATGGCTACGGAAAAGAAGAATGTACGGTGGAGTGGGGAATTGCTGTGTTCGAAATGTTTATGATGTGAAAAGTTTTTCGAGAGAACTAGAAAAGCTTGAAGTTTTCTGGTGAGGAACTTAGGCAAGCTTGGAGATATATTTATAGTGCAATGAGGGTGAATTTTGGTCCTCTTGATATGCGATATTCTATCAGCTACAAATGTTAACGTGCGTCGTTAGTTTGGTTCCTAAAGTACCTCCACGTTTACTTTTTCTTTTTTCTTTTTTCTTTTTTACCTTGTCCCTTTTTTTTAAAAAAAAATGTTTATTTGGTCAAATTTCACAAACTAAACTTTTAAATCTCCAACAGTCAACTAATTTTTCTTATTATCAAATAAATATCCCACTTCAAAACACAAGTCAGTTGACTTCATACAAGTAATTAATGTTCCAATTTTATGAATATATGCTACTGTTATTGGTATAACACCCATAAAATGTTTACATTATATCAAAGCTGAAACTTGGTATTTGAAGACAACAAATCCTTACTTTGTGATTGTTGCACCGAATGACAGGTTGCTATCAATATATAATACACACCTCGTTGAAGTTTAGAGGATGATAATAATGATAGAATGACGATAATAATTAATAAAAATAATTTTTTTCTTATAAACTTAGTATATATATTAAATTTATAAATAATTAATATAAATAATTAATTTTAATTAATAAAATATGTGTCAATCATTTAATATTAAAATATCAAATATTTATAATATATATTATTTTTTTATTTATTATGTTGCATACACCAAATTTAAATAATAACATTATATTTAAATACTTTTACAAGCATTATAACCTTTAGCGGAAAGACTAAACATATGCACAAATTGAGTATGGTGTAATTTTCATATGGAGCATCTCCCAAGGAGCAAAGAGAATTCGGGTTTATCCAATTGCTAGCTTTTTTATTCAAGTATATATGTATATATATTCCACAAAACAAGATTCGCATAAATTGAATGCAAGAAATTAAACCGAAAGACAGGACAAGAAAAAGAGGAAATTTGGAAAGCAAGATGCTTTCTACTTGGAAAAAGAAAAGAAAAGAAAAGTGTGTCATCTGCCCTTCATGGCTTGTGAAAGATTAACAAAATCAAAATCCCACGTAATGCTCTGTGCAAGAGGCGGCCGTATTTAGGAGGCCATCTATATCCAATCCATTGATATCTTACTTTGTAGATTAATTTTCCGTACTCAGTGACTTTCCAGAAAAGTGAAGAGCGAAGAGTCGGTTGTTATTAAGGCAAAAAGGTTCAGTTCTTTATGTTAAATCAAGTATCCATGGATATTGGTGAATACATTTGAGAATAATACTTTCAATTTTTTCTTACAACATCAACTTCTACTAATTAATTACTTAAATAATTGAATCTGATAAAAAGCCAACATAATTGTTCTACTGTTTAAAGATTTTAATAATAAATCTTTATAATTTTATTTTATTTAGTTTTTATATTTTTCTATTATTTTTATTTATGCCTCTTTGTTCATGCACCAAATTGATTCATATATATGAATACGGATGAATTGTCTTTTTCTTTTCTTTTCTTTTCTTTTTTTTCTTATAGAAGACTTTTCTTCTTTATGAGGTTAGCTGATGAGAATTCAGAATTTATGCGTATATCTGAAAGGAACCATACCAAAACTTACAAATTGGCATATTTACATATAATCGATATTGATGTGTTTCTAAATAGGAACAAAGTTCAATTTGACCCATGAATTTATCGTTTAAAGTCACATAAGTCCTTTTAATTCTCCCAGACTATGATTTGACACGTCACTTTCAATTTTTAGGTTAAATAATCCTATTTTATCAACTCAAGATTAAAAAATAATAATTGTTGTTTAATCATTATTATTTCTGAGGAAAAAAAAAAGAAACAGAAAAGCTTATTGTTGAAACTGATTATATTGATCTATGATGATTATCTTACATAAGAATTCTGAGATTATTTGAGTACATGTGTTCTGTTATATACATGTATACTTGCAACGGTTCTTTTGCTATCTGTGATCCTATTCTAACGTTCCTTTCTAGCTTGGGAAAGGTGGAAGTGACCTTTCTTCCTTAGGGAAGAAAGGTTGCTCATTTTCCCTGTTTTTGGTGCCTGTGATGATCTGGTCTGAGGCCATGACCAACAGTCTTTATCTGTTGGTTCTTCCTGGAGGTCTTGGATTGTTAGTCTTTGTTGGTTGTGATTTGAGCTTGTTCCTCAACACTCCCCCTCAAGGTGGGTTCAAATAAGTTAATGGAACCCATATTGGTGAGAAGGCTATGAAGACGTGATTTGTCTAGAACCTTAGTAAAGATATCTGTCAATTGTTCATTGCTTCTGATGAATGAAGTTTTAATTTCCCCAGACTGAACCTTTTCTCTTATGAAGTGACAGTCAACTTCGATGTGTTTGGTTCGTTCGTGGAAGACAGGATTGGATGCAATGTGCCCGGCTGCTTGATTATCGCAGTACATTTTCGTTGGGCCTTTGCATCCTATCTTCATGTCGGTAAGCACTTGTTTGATCCAAATGAGCTCGCTGGTTGTTGATGCCATGGCTCAATATTCTACTTCTACACTTGATCTCGCAGTCACTGTTTGTTTTTTGCTTTTCCAAGCTACTAAATTCCCTCCCACGAATATGCAGAATCCAGTCGACTTTCGTCACTTCCACCGCATCAGAAAAACCAGTTATAGTATTAGCATTGTTATTATTTTTCATCCATATACCTTGACCTGGAGTGCCTTTAAGGTATCTCAGAATTCTATCGATAGCATCTAGATGACTGGTACGAGGAGCATGCATAAACTGGCTTACCATGCTCACAGCATAGGCAATATCAGGTCTAGTGACAGTAAGATATATCAATTTTCCTACTAGGCGCTGATAATTTCCTGTGTTGTCAAGAGGTTCTCCTTCTTCTAAGTTTAGTTTGATTTTAGTCTCCATTGGGGTATTCATTAGTTTTACTCCTATTTTTTCTGTTTCCTTTAGTAGGTCGAGAACGTATTTTCTTTGGGATAAAAATAAGCCTTTATGTGATTTGGCTATTTCTATCCCTAGAAAGTATGATAGTTGACCTAAATCTTTGATATCAAATTCTCCTTTTAGTTTTGATTTTACTTCTTCAATTTTCTCATTATTATTACCAGTTATGATAATGTCATCGACATAAACTAGGATAATTATAGTGGATGTGTGAGTGTGTTTTACAAACATAGATGAGTCTGAAACACATTTATGAAAATTAATTTTTAACAAAAAATGGCTTAGCTTGGCATACCATGCTCTTGGGGACTGCTTTAATCCATAGATAGCCTTTTTCAACTTACATACTAAGGAATGGTTTAAGGAAGACTTGTGTCCTGGAGGGAGAGTCATGTAGACTTCTTCATCTAGAGATCCCTGAAGGAAGGCGTTCTTTACGTCCATTTGGAACAAACTCCAACCTGAATTAGTTGCAATTGATAATAATATGCGAACAGTATTCATTTTGGCTATAGGGGCAAAAGTCTCCTGGTAGTCAACTCCATAGGTTTGAGTGAATCCTTTTGCAATTAATCTAGCCTTATATCTTTCAATAGTACCATCACATTGGTACTTAATCTTATATAACCATTTACATCCTACGGGTTTTTTATTTGGGGGCAAAGTGATAATATCCCATGTATCATTCTTTTCTAAAGCACGAAGTTCTTCCTTCATAGCTTTACACCAATTTGGATCAGTGTTAGCTTCATAGAAGGAGGTAGGCTCAGTGTGTGATTTAAGATTCCCTAAATATGTTTTATATTGTTCAGATACTGAAGAGTAATTAATGAAGTGTTGAATTGGATACGAAACCTTGTGAGACACGTAGTCTCTTAGCTTGGCAGGAGGTCTGATTAACCGAGATGATCTACGTAGGGCAATTTCTTCTTCTTGTGACTCATTCTCTCCCCCTGAAGAAGGTGCCTCGGTAGTGAGATTGTCTCCCCCTGAAGGAGGTGCCTCAGATATGTGCTCCCTGTTAGATGTAGGTTCCTGGGTGAAGCTGTCAAAAAGGAGAGAGTTATTTGGAAATAATAAGGGAGGGGGTTCATGATCGGGAATGGTGATGGTGGTGAAGTATGAGGAACCCTCATCAAATGACACATCCCGAGAGATATAGACCTTATGATTAGGGGGGTCATAACATTTATACCCCTTTTTGGCAGAGGAGTATCCTAGGAATGTAGTCTTGACAGAACTGCTGTCGAATTTATGGTGACGCCCAATGTGGACAAAGGCTGTATAGCCAAAAGTGTGAATATGTCCTAAGTCAATTTTTCGGCCTTTGAAAGTTTCTAGGGGACTGAGATTATTGAGTTTGGGACTGGGTAGACGGTTGATGAGATAGGCAGCGATTAGGATGGCATCGGACCAAAAAATGTGGGGAACATTATTTTGAAAGAGAAGGGATCTAGTAACCTCAAGAAGATGTCAATTTTTCCTTTCAGAGACCCCGTTTTGTTCGGGAGTGTAAATGCAAGTGGTTTGGTGTAGAATCCCTTGGGTGGAGAAAAAATCCAAAAAAATTTTATTTACGTATTCAGTACCATTATCTGAGCGAAAAGTTTTAATTTTGGCATTGTACTGATTTTGAATAAAATTAAAAAAGTTTTGGAAGCAGGAAAAAACTTCATTTTTTTTCCTTTGAGCAGATAAACCCAAGTGGTGCGAGAATAATCATCGATAAACGTAACAAAGTATTGGAAAAGGTTATATGAAGTGACGGGGGCAGGTCCCCAAACGTCGGAATGAAGGAAGTCTAGTGTGTTTAGCAAATTTGCAAATTTCACAGCTACTAGAGTTCATTTTTAAACAAAAAAGGCGGTTTAAAACTCTATCAGACAGATGACCAAACCGCCGATGAAGCAACATTGCAGGGTTGGCAGAATTGGTCGAGACAAGACACCGGTTGGGGGAATTTGTGAGATAATACAAGCCATTTTCAAAGTGACCCTCACCAATCATCTTCCCTGATATTCGATCCTGAAATAGCACTTTAGAGGGTGAGAATATAACATTACAAATTAAATTTCTAGTAATCTTACCGACAGATAATAAATTAGAGTTAAAGTCAGGTAAAAGGAGAATATCAGAAATATTTTTATGCAATAATTGAGAAGAGCCGAAGCCAGAGATTTTGGCTTGATTTCCATTGGCAACAATTACATGTTGGAAATTAGTAGGAACAAAATTTTGCAATTTTGTTGCATCCCATGTCATGTGATCCGTTGCCTCGGAATCAATGATCCAATTGTGAAAGGCATGTAATGCTTTTATTGAATTTTTTGAAACCAAACCTGACCCCCGGGTTTGCTGGCGATGGATCATTGTCTGAAGCTGAGAAATTAAATCTTTAAGTTGAGTTATTTCTGTAGGGTTGGATCCGGATTCGGATCCGGGTCGGGTCAGTTGAGCAAAGTGGGCCAGATCCGGGTCAAAACAACTGGGTCGGGTCGGTGTAAATTAAAAGGACCCGACCCGTGACAAGTTACCCGCCCCAACTCTTCTTCATAACCCTTAGGGTTATGAAGACTTGTTGTGCCGCCGAACCTTTTTCTTTCATCTCTCTCTCGTCTCCCACTTCCGTTCCTCTCGCCCCTGCTGCTCCTTGGCCGAAGGCTGGGATGGAGGTGCCAGCAGCGTTCCTGGGAGTGCCCCTGCCTTCCGCAGTGGTCGCATCTCTCGGCGCTTGTAAGCACTTCTCTCGCCCAAGTTGCCTCGCGAGGGTGCGATGAGTAGGCGATGTAACCTTTGGTTTATGCAGTGTCAAGGCTGCTGTTGATGCTCATGGTTGCCCGTCTGGTTTCCTCCTGCTGGATGGTGGCTATGACGGCATCTATTGAGGGGAGATGGCTCGACAGCAGGATTTGGGATCGAAGAGCTTCATAGCTTGTGTCCAACCCGCCTAGGTAAGTATACACTAGGTCTTGCTGAGCTCTTTTTCTTGCCTCTTCTGGATCGACAGTTGGTGGGAGGTAGCTTTGCAGCTCCTCCCATCTTGTCAAAGTTTCTGTTGCGTATGTGGTGCTTGTTCTGGTCCCTTGCTTAATCTGTGCTAATTCTTGCTTTAGATTAAAAATGTGAGCAAAATTTCGCTCGTGGCCGTAGAGGCCTTTCATTTTGTTCCATATTGCCTGTGACGATTCCAGGAGCATGCAAAGCCTGGCTATCTGAGGCTCCATAGTATTAGTGAGCAGTGACATGACCAAATGGTCTGTCGTCTGCCACTCCTCAGTTGCCTCCATTTCTTCCTTAGTCGGTTGATTTGGGTCGGTCGGCTGAGGTTTACTTCGGGTCCCTGTGATGAACCCCAATTTCTTCCTGCCATTAAGGCTGATGTAAACTGACCTTGACCATTCAAAATAATTTTGATTATCCTTTAGCACTATGTTGGATAACTTTGTGATATCACTGTGTGCCATTGGCGAAAGAGATTATTTGTGTTTGTTGGTTGGTTTGGATTGGTAGGGGATGACAGGATCAAGCCTGCTCTGATACCATGTTGAAACTGATTATATTGATCTATAATGATTATCTTACATAAGAATTATGAGATTATTTGAGTACATGTGTTCTGTTATATACATGTATACTTGCAACGGTTCTTTTGCTATCTGTGATCCTATTCTAACGTTCCTTTCTAGCTTGGGAAATGTGGAAGTGACCTTTCTTGCTCCTTTTCTCTGTTTTTGGTGCCTGTGATGATCTGGTCTGAGGCTATGACCAACAGTCTTTATCTGTTAGTTCTTCCTGGAGGTCTTGGACTTGGTTGTGATTTGAGCTTGTTCCTCAACACTTATCATCAAAAACAGAAAAGAAGACAGCCGTACTCACTCCTCTCCTCCTCCAACCACCTAACAAAAGTACACTTATTTTTAATCAAACAGTTTTCTTTTATCATTCAACACTTTTTGTTTTCAAACAAAAAATATCTGATAAATAAGTAATCAAACAAAAGAAATCAAACTGGGGAAACGCCAATAGCGCTGTTGTCTTGTTGAATGCAATATCGATCAATAGCAGCACATCAGAATGTCGCCATTGGTGTCTTCCTCGTCTCGGGCAACAGCAACGCCACCGACGTTTCTTTTGCTGGACCTTTTTTTGGTGTCGCCCACCAGAGCTAGAGCTAAATTTCATCATAATCGTTATCTAGATTTACTGGTTTTGTGTTGGTTACATTGTAGGAGCTAGCTAGGTATGTGAGAACTTTGAACTTTTTTGTTAATTTTTATAGAGCCATAACCATAAGTTTTAAGTTTGGGTTCTGATATAGTTTCCGGAGCATTTTGTTGTACACATTGTCACGGCTTTCAGTTTTTGGTTTGATAGCAAGCATATTTATGTTGTAGTCGCAATTTGTTCGTCGGAAATAAATACCTGCTAATACAACCACTTGCCCAGTAATATAATCACAATCAAAGTGCTCAACTGGTCTCCTCAAATATACCAGCTTTACGCATAGGAGAGTGACTTCCCATAGTGGTTTTATTGCAAACATATGAAATAGGTGCATTTGGAAGTAAAGGCCTATAACCTTTAAAGTTGTAGCATTATGATGCAGATCATATCCTTTCTTCGTCATTCTTCTTCAAGTAGTAAAGTCGTTTACGACAGCCTTCAAGAAGGCATAGATAGCAGAGGATTACAGGCCGCAGGTTAAACGCTTGAACCTAACTAAAAAAAAAAAAAAAACCCTTTATTTAAAGAAACCCTAATCTGCAATCTTAAAGCAGTGTCACTGAGTACTTATACAGCCTCTAAAAATACTAGAATAACATATTCTAACCCTAATCTGAAAAACATAGCATTCTAATGCCCATCACATCTGATTGGAGAATTTGGTACGGCACGGTTGTTTATTATGGTACAATTCTTTCTTTAATGTGTTTATGCATTTATTCAGTAAAACTTTATAAAATTTACGTTTAATTTATATAAAAATTTTAATTTGTAATTTTTATGTAAAACTAATAGATTGTACATATTAAAATTTAATTATGTAAGTTGCTCAAAAAATTTAGATAAATTTAATTTAAATTTTATAAAATTTCATAAAATAAACACAGAAAAATAGTAAAAAAAACAAAAACGCTTAGACGTAGATCAATAACTGCATAATTCTAATAAAATGAATTATATATTAAAAAAGAAAAGAAAATTTGCTCGTGCAATAAATTTATTCATCACATTGAGCTTAAGTTTTATTGCTCACTAGATTCTACAGCACATTTTGTTTTCTTTTCAATGTCCTTATGGCCTTGAATAAAAGAAAAGAATCCTATCACTATGAGGTACGTACACGTACGATATATGCTTTTCTCTAAACGGCTCCTTATAAAATGAAAAGCCACTTATCAGTTTATGTATGGTACCCCCTTCCCTCCCCTTTTTAATTTTGAAATTCCTTATATAATTTAATTGGTAAATCCCACAATATTTGCCCTGCTGGTCCTATTATTAAGTTATTATTACATGCACGCCCATTTTATCAAATTCTTCAAAACTAATCATATCTTATTGTTCATAGAAAAGGTTTGCAAATTGATATTAAGCAATTGATAGAATGTAGATAGGAATTTTTTCAAGTACTGTATAGGGATTTGTTTGCTTTTAAGAAAGTCTTTGAATTAATCCATATTGAAATGGTGAAAGAGGCGTTTGTTTCACAAATCTTACGAAGTGGGATACAGAGAGACAAGGACATGCAATGTGAGGCCTAAAAGAAAGTTCTGGTGAAGGAATTTCTTAGACACTTTGCTACATATATACACAATCTAGAAAATAATAATAAAAAAAAAATGGATGGATATAAAGGTGCAAGCGAGGTCGGCTCTTCGCATCACAGACACATATTTTATTTTATATTTTATTGCATGGCTATTATTAATATTTGCAATTATTTGGTTAAGTTGTTCGTAACGGTTCCTATTGTCAGTACGTACCATCTAAATATTTAAAAATCAGAACTATTTTAACTCTCTTTTCAGGAATTCTATATTGGTTTTCACTTCTAATAAAAAATAAAATTAATATTTATTAAAAAATTTATGTACTAATAAAATAAAATATAAATATTATTAAATTTTTTAATTTATATTGCATCTAATTAAAAAATACTTTATTATCTATTAGTAAATTTTTTATTTTTTGAAACTGGATCAATTACTTTTTCAATGATAATAAGATAAGTCCATGTTGATTTTAATTAGAATTTTAATGTATATAGTTAAGATTTTTTGTGGAGAATAGAATAAATAAATTAAATACGCGTATTTCAGTATCAAGAAATCCCTTGGGTGGATATGGGTATATATATTATATCTTTGAGCATATGCAGTTATTTTCTACTTTACTTACACCACGTGGTTAACTATTCTTTTCTTTTTTTTCTTTTGTCGTTTTGCTTGTCGGAAGCAACTATTGCTGTTTCTACAAAATTGTCACTTTAATGGATTATGGATCCATTTGCATTAAGAAAAAGGACAACGGACAGTCAGAACAATTAAAGATCTCAATTCTTGCATGGCTTTTCCTGACACTTCAAAGATTACGTAAAACGTTCGAGACATTTTGGCCCAGTTTCAAGTACTTGTCTTTGAAGTAAGGTGGGGTTATATACAGAGTTGGAATCGTTGTGTTACGTTTGGCAATAATTCTTGAACGTCGCGTCTCAAAGATTTGATTTGGGAAGTCCTCTCAGTCTGCTCTGATTGAAAATACATGTTTGAAGTCAAAAATGATGGACAAAGTGGCGTTGGGACAGGGCAAAGAGGGGTAAATTTTTTGCATTCTCGTGATGCTCTCTTCTCTCTAGTTTTGGAATGCTTTTCACTTGGAAAGAGGGTCAATTTTCCTCCCCAACTTGGGTTTAGAGGTCAAGGCCCAAGTCATTATTGCCAATAATCGCCGAAGGCTGGAAAGGAACTCCCAAAACGATGGCCCAACAGAATCTACCACGAAATTGATTTGGGCTTTTCTCGTTTTCGTTTTCTTACAATTGCAATTTGTTCAATTTGAACTTGGATTGTTTAGCTCGGGAGTATATATGTGTTTTATGTAATATAACATTTAAACTTTAACTATTTTGATATTTTAATATTTTAACTTTTAATTACTTTAATAAATATTTTATTTTTATAATTTTTAAATATTTTTAATTTTTAATATAATCTTACAGACATCTAAACTTTCTAATATTGTTTACATAATGTTTTAAAAAACATTTAAATATCACAGAGTATTCAAATTGAGGTATTTATGGGGTTATATTTAAAATTAAAGTGAGAAAGTGATCAAATGAATAAAGTTGAAATTCCCAAAATATATATTTTTACCCAGTTAATATCAGTTTTGTTAATTTATATTTTTTTTTTTATGGGTTTCATATGTTTGGTTTTGGGTTTCATGGTGGTGGCGCCGTGATGCTGGGGGATTGTGTTGATAATAAATATTTTTTGGTTTTGCCATTATTGGATTTACTGAAAGGAGCCTACGAGGTCTATAGTTGTTGATAAAAATCTCATGTCTTTTCTCTTTTCTTTCCTGTTCGTCTTGATGCTTTAGATGTTATTACTATTTTCATGAAAGAGAGAGTTAATTGGTGATGGTGGTGATGATGATGTTAGAATATCATAGTATTTTGGTGATTTCATGACTTTTCTTTTTTCCAATTCATCTTGTGAGATTTTTTAGCATGAAAAAAGTAGACATTTCTCATCCAAAAAAAAGAAAGAAATAAATAACCTCCAGAAGTAGATAGGCTCAAGCTTAAGGTAGTATTGGTGGTAAACGGTGGACGATGATCAATGGAGATGGTAAAAGGGCCGACGCCGATTTGATATAATCTCTCAACGACTAAACGTATGATGAAACTAAAAAGACAATCTTTAAATAGTTTAGAAGAATCTTAAGGTTATGAATTAGACGATGAAATTTTGAACCTTCCAAGTGTTTAGAGGATAATCCACTATGAAATGCCAATGCTATGCAACTTCAGCTACTGAAACTTTAATGTTTACTTAGCATTCCAAAAAATATCTTTTGTCCCTTATGATAATACAGAAAGTAAACCTGCATTGCAAAAGGTAACTGTTTGCAGGTGATAATTAGTGCCTACATGATCAAATTTGGCACCACAGAGTTGTAGTGCTCTCCCAGCGCAAATGCATGTTTATGATATGATAACAAAATACTTCTGCTGGACGAGCCAGCTCCTTCATCATTTTTGTACTCCTTCCCCTTCTCAACATCAGGAAAGGATCCATCCCGAAAATATCTTGATATGTTTCGTGAGGCAGTGAGTTAAAGCTCCAAGCTCTAATTGTCCACCCCATACTGAAGTCGATTCAACTTCTTTACAGTAATTCTGAAATCTTTCTGTTAGTGAATCATCAGAATCTCCTTCTGTTGCGTTATCCGATAGGAAGGAAGGGAAGGAAAGCTGATGCATGTGCTCTCATATAAGCAGCCACCAATTTACGAAGGTCTTGGTAAGTATAGGGAGAAGAACCTCCAGAAAGGACTTGCTGATCTTCAATGGCTCGGTAAAGGCAGTGCCCATCTGGCTTTTTTTCATTATTTAACAGTCAATCCAAGGGGTTCAAGCTTTCCTTTCAATTTCTCATTTTCAATCAACACTTACAAGGTTGCTCTGCTCTTCTTGAATTCTTTGCTCCCTTTCTGCTTCTTGCTGAGCTCTTTTTCCCCTTCTCTTTGCACCCTTGCTGACCTTTGCATGTTCCGTTGGTTGGCAACTGAAACACCAGCTATGGCCATCACCAAATTGTCGAGATTGCTTTTCTCATTTCCATTAACGCTGTTATAACCTAAAGAAGCAAGTTCCTCAGCATGCTTTTCTTTTAGCTTAGCAGAAAGTTGAGAGATTTGCTCTTCAACCTGCTTCTGTTTAGCTTTCTGTTCAGCCTTGCGACCTTTTGCTGCAGCTTTTTTCAGTTCAATTGTGCTATCTCCTTTCTGCATGCATATAATTTTTAGACATAAGCCTCAATATAAATCAACCAATCGGAGGAACAGCACTCTTATGAATAGATATTTTTCCATGAAAAGTTCATGTAAATTAATCCATCTAATCTTAAGATTAAACTGGAGCATCAATCCCAAAAGTAAACTTCAGCTTCTAAGCATTCATACATCAGATTCATACATCAGACGCATGATCCAGTTTCTTGCTGCTTCTGAGATGCATGAGCTCGAATGGTTTCTATTATTTTCAGGCTAGTTACATTTGTTAAAAAAAAAAAAAAAAAAAGAAACTTGAGGGCGTTTTCTCAAATTTATTGAATTCTTTCAACTCCTTCAAAAACTGCATATTTATTTTAAATATAGAAATTGGATGAGTTTTATTTAGGATACAATAGTTTTACGCAACCATTAATTAGCACTAGATTAACTATAGCAAACACCATAATAATAGAAAAACCAACTATTGTCAAAATATAGTATTCAAATTTTGAAATGAGATTTTTATTTTTAACTTTCAACAAAAAAGAAATTCACAAATTAATATATAGAACCCAACAACCAATAACTTATGACGGGTTTAATTTAATCATTAAAATAAACTTAAGACAGGTTCACAAACGTATGACCAGTTGTTCAAATTCAACTACTTCCCAGTCTATGAAGAACTTCTTGAGATGAGCGTTAGTGAGATGACTAGTTCTTCAAACCCGTTCGAATCCAACGAGAAAGATGATGAATGCCTAGCAAACCCGCTTTTAGACTAAGAAGATGATGATGAAGGCTTGAGATGAAAATGAATGTCAGCTGTGTGAAGTTAGGAATGGTGGCTATAGTGGGAGGTTAAAGATAGAAACTAGAGAGGCTTGAAATGAAAATAGAATTACTGATTATAAATTACAAAGAGTGTTATTAGTTCTTTTTTTCTATTTCTATATGAAAATGTGTAAAAAAATGCCTATAAAACGCATAGTCTAGTTTAGTTTTTATCATACTTTTTTTTTTATTTACATACTAAGTAATTAAATCATATTCTAGAATTTGATATTACATATAAAATTATTTATAACGAAAAAAATTAAGAAAGAAAAGAAAGAAACATCACAACAAGAATAAGGAAGGAAAAGATCTCATTTAAAATTATATATAATATATTCATTTGGTTTAGCCCACAATTCATTTTAAATATAAATTTATTTATTTTGTAACAGACATTGAAAATGAATTTTAACTAAAAGATAAATCGACAATAAATCTAATATAATTACTTGGTTTTCTCCATAGTTTTCTTGGCTTGCCGATATGGGTGGTGGAGATAGTGGTTAGGTGGGTGGGTAGGTGTGAAGGCATGACGCGATGTGAGGGGCGTGGGTGGAAATTAGAGATGACAATTTCTTGTTTGCATAAGGAAATAGGTACAATAGAGGTTTTTTGTTTTTATCCTTAGGTATAAATATAACTTAGTAAAGCAATAAAAGTATAATAGTTCGATAAAACTTGCGAACCTGTTGAACTGAAACATCGACCTATTTGAATATTATAAAACTGTAGTTCAAACGTCAAACACAACTCAATTAATATCGAATTAAATTTGAGTATTTTTCGAATCGATCTCGAATTGCTCACGAGCAAGATCGAATTGATTACACTTTTTTTAAAAAAATATTATCTAAATTTAATTATTATAACTTCTTAACAACATTATTAATGATTTTTAAGTAATAATAGAACAAATAATTCATTAAATATTTTATAGCAATTAGTAACAATTGTGAAAGTGTCAAAATAAATGTTACATAAAATAAATCATTAGTGATATCTATTGTAAAAGTTAAAATAAACATTATTAAAGTGCAATTATATCAAAATTTATTTTAAGTATTAATTTATTATAAAATAAGTGTCATAGAAGACAATTATTTAATGATGTTTTTAGAAAATGTTATTTATATATGTTCTATTGACATTTATCAAAAGTGTTATTTGAAAAATGTTGATAAAGACTTTTTTACCGTATCACCCGTAATTCATGAGCTCGATCGCAATGCGAATGAGAAAGAAATGGAATGGGCTTTAAGAGGATTGGGATCTAATCCTTCAGTTCCAGCTGTGTTCATAGGTGGAAAATATGTAGGCTCAGCTAAAGGTGCTTTATCCCTGAATTTGGATAGTTCATTGAAGCAAATGCTCATAGAATCAAGGGCTATATGGGTTTGGTATTGAAACAAAACAGTAATAATACACTTCATACTTAAGTTATTGTAGCACTAATATCAACACGGATGAGCACTGATACTATATGGGTTGAGAACAATGTTGAATTAAGGGCTTTTGGCTTTTCTTCTTCTTCTTTTTTCCTTTCTTCTGGTTCCTTGACTACATTGTATCCAAAAGATGTCAGATAAAAAGAGTTGTAATAAAGTTTGAGGCGTGTAAAAAGCACGATTAATTTCAATAATTCTCCAAGATCCAATAAATAGCAGTAGAAAAGTATTTCAGGTAATCCAGCAAAGAAGAAACAGAAGAAAGTAATGTGTATCATGAGAGTATTTTAGAGTCAATATTATAACGTCTACAATGCACAGTGTTAAGCAAATATAACTGGATTATCTCCACTAATCAAACATTAGGTTAATGATAATAGAATAGATAATTTTAGTTGATATATATACCATAATAAATAATAAATAAATAAATATCAAAAATGATTTTTTTGGCTTAATTTTTGTACACACCTTTAAATTCTTTATAAGTCCAATTTATAAACTAAATTAAAACTTTTTACTTTAATAAAAAATTTCTTGAAATGCTTGGCATATATAAGATAAAGAAAAAGAAAACGTATACTAATCTATCAAAATGGACTAAAGGGTTCCTCTATATCTTTTTGTATGATACTGAAGAAGACCGGCCTCTGCTGATATATTACTAACATATGTGTTGTCAATCTCCTATGTCTGTCTGAAGGTAAAGAGTGGATATGTAGTAACTCAAAATATAGTACATTTTGAAATAAAGAGTCCCATCGATGCTTTTAGAGTTTTCAAATCTTATTCAAACTTTCAATCCGAAAATGATATATTTATCTTCAGGATAGCAGACAATCCTGCTAAATGAAAAATGATGCTTTATAAAAGCTGAAGGAAGACGTTTTCATTCATTTGTATATTTCATCAGTATCTCCCACTACTGACTGTTTACTATGTGAGTGATTCTACCAAACTTTTGAGTCAATTTCATAGTACTAATTGTTCATTTCTCACAAAAGAATTTCTGTCGTCTATAAATTAATATCAAGGCGTCAATCCATAAACAAAATTAATTTTTGGGAAAATGTAAATCGCTTTTTTTGGGCAAATGTTGATAAAGATCTGCTTCATAATATCAGAAGTCGGGAATTTCTGAGGCACGTCAAGAGAAAAAGTAAAGAATAAAAGATGAAAAAAAAAATCTTATATTTAATGCGACTTTGTAGTAACGAGATAAACGTAAATTGGAAATTACTTAACTTGTTTAATTCTGGTGTATGTAATTTTTATAAACCAAAAGTAATATATTACATAATAATAACAATGATTTGTTGGTGCATGAGAAAACTTATTATATCAAACTTAGTTGTTATAGACTTTGTCTGGTTCATGATCTTCTCAAACTCAAAACGCACGCACTAAAAGGAAAAATAAAAAGGTTGAAGATGAAGATGAAGTCGACAAACAGGATAAGGGAAACAAACATGAATGGGGTAATCGGCAAATGGGGCATGTACACGTTTACCATGTATAAAGGGGTAGAATTTTACGTGTCATCACTATCTCTACTGAAATTGGCCGACATGTGCATGCAGAACAAAGAATACTGCATATTCGTTTGAGACTTTCATATACAGAAGGATTCTTGAACGTTTCTCTTTTAGATGAGGCAGAACAACTGAACAAGGGAAGAAGATGCAGTTTTATATAAAAGATTCGATTTTTAGCAGCCTTCTATTTATCCAATTGCCTTTACGTGAATTATTGTGTGTATTGGCCTTTGCCATCTTTCTAAGGGCATAAGTTATCGACGCCATAATAATATATCTGTACAGAAAATTGTTACTATCAATCTGACAAGGAGAATTCTCAGAATATAATCTAAGTTTTCACGTTGATGAAATCATGAACAGAAAAAAGTAAAGTGTGTTTTTCGTTTGCTAATATTTTCTTAAAAATCATATAGCTAACACATGTACGTCTCATTTAATTTGAAGTTATTACTACTGGAAAAAAGGAACATTCGCCCTCAGATTTTGGTGTTATTATTACCCATTCATTTCTTCTTATTTTGGAAAAAGATGGTCTGTTTAGTGAGATTTTGTAAGCCATGAATATGAAGAGAGGGGACCAAAAACCAAAATGCAAGAAGGTGGGAATGGATTGGATAAACTCTATCGTACTCCACATCAGCCAACAGATGCTATACAATGACATGCAGATTACTTAAAAACGACATGCAATCACAAAGAAAAGGAGTTTAGGACTATACCTATACGTCATACATATATCATGCAATTTCATATATAAGATATCCAGGCCCTTAATCCATTAAGCAAGATCACACTTGTTACCATCATCATCATCATGTTTTACGAAAAGCTTTTTGTTAGTTCTAGCCAGATTAAAAAATAGATTAATGGTTCTGAGACTTGAGATCCCTCCATGCCTTTGACATTACCTGAAAATTCTTGCTGTTGGAAGATTATATTGTTTAATATTTGATATCGAGAAAGTGTCAGTTATTCTATTCCATCTTGCACCAAAGAAAATCGTTTTAGATACCATTATATCTTCATATTTAATCTCTTATATATAATATATATATTTATGCCACCAACCGGAGCCGAAAGTGCCTTCTGCTAATACTTAATGCTTCAAAACTTTAATTAGTAATTAACTTGTACGGACTTGAGAGAGAGAGAGAGAGAGATATTTGAATAAGAAGTAAGCCATTTATGGATTACTTACGAGTGTTAATGCAACTTGTTCACAGCACAAAGAGTCACTATCAAACAAATCATAAGTGGCAATTTTCTTATCCAAACAAATATCTCAAAGAACTTTCTCTTTTCTGTTATTTATCCTTTTAATTTTCTTAAAGGATTAAATTATGCAATTCCCCCCCCTTATAAATAAGCCTTGATGAATCTCAGAGTGTACCGTAGCTCATCAGCAGCAACACACAACATACAACCTTCCTTACTTTACTTAGTAGTTCGTTTTTTTTCCTCTTCACATAACCTTATACCTAGCTTTCTTTCTTTCCTGCTTTCTTCATTCTATCATCTGTATATAGAAAAAGAATTGCTTTATTTCTCAGCAAAAACCCAGAACATAACTTCTTTTTGCAAAAAATGGATAGGGTCAGAGACTTGGCATCAACAAGGGCTGCCGTGATCTTTACCAAGAGCTCATGTTGCATGTGTCATAGCATCAAGACACTTTTTTACGAACTTGGTGCAAGCCCTGCAATTCATGAGCTTGATCGCGACGCCAATGGGAGAGAAATGGAATGGGCTTTAAGAGGATTGGGATGTAGTCCTTCAGTTCCAGCTGTGTTCATAGGTGGAAAATATGTAGGCTCAGCTAAAGATGTTTTATCCCTGCATTTGGATGGTTCATTGAAGCAAATGCTCATAGATGCAAGAGCTATATGGTTCTAGTATTGAAACAAAACAGCAATAATACACTTCGTACTTAAGTTATTGTAGTAGTAATATGAACAAGTATTAGCTCTAATACTGTATGTGTTGAAAACAATGCTGTATTAAGGGCTTTGCTTTTCTTTTTTCTTTTTGTTTCTTCTGGTTTCTTGACTACATTGTATGCAAAAAAAAAGTGAATTAATCTATCAAAATGGACTAACAGGTTCCTATATATTTTCTGTCTGATACTGAGAAGACTGGTCTCTAATGATAATATTACTAACAAATGTGTTGTCAATCTCCTCTGCCTGTATGAAGGTAAAGAGTGGAAATACAGTAACTTAAATACTGTAAACTTTCGTATGTGAAGATCAGGCAGAATCCTGCAGAATTATGCTTGAAAATTTGGAACATCTAACATAATCGCTTCTGCACTATTAAAGTTTTCATGACAATTGCAGATCATCGTGCCATGTAATCAAAAATATTCCTCCAAAAAATTTTATCCACTAAGTCACGTGAATGATACCCTGTGTCCTGAAGTGAAAATTGCAACAGTCAGCAGAACTTCCTTTGCAAAACCGTCAACTCATTGAAAAATGCTTGTGGATAGATATGGCATGGTGCGTTTTCTTTCTTTATTTCTTTTCTATATGTTTTTAGTTTATTATAATTCGTTATATTCTGTCTGTGTTATATTTAATATTTTTGCTTCTGCTTTCTCTAATTAATCTTTAATTAAACACATAGAATACTATTAATTAATAGTTGGTTCTTCATCTTTTTGTTTGCTATCACTCAATTTGCCTTTATATGCACCTTGGCATTTTTAAGTTTCTTTTTATATAGTATTTTATGTCTCTTGCGTATTTCCTCATTTAGAGGAAGGATCCAAGGAAAAGGTGATGCTGGAACTTTTGCCTCCAATATATTCTTCCATATCCAAAATGCCAAGAACTTTTCTGATGCGACTTATTATTCATAAATCAAGAACATGACACGCAAACACGCAACACCAACACTTTTGTCAATATGATCTTACATCAATTAATGCAAATGAATAAATATATAGCATGCTATAAGCATACCTTTTCCTACATTCCCAAGACCATATAAGTCTGGATGATAGGTGAAATCTGTTGTCTAATGAAAGCTAAAACATGAGGCAACCATAATCTGGAAACATTTTCTTGTCTATACATATGAACCAGTCTGATTAGCATTAGTTGCCTCGATTTCAACCATTAATCGCCCTTTCAAATCAGTCAAAACAAATATTTATATATTTTGTATGATGATTATGTATCATATTATTTATTTAAGCAATCAATACACAAATCTCGCATATTGTACACGTCTCAGAAACTGTAACTGAGCTAATTCGGTCTCACTTACATCAACCACGATGTATAATCGTCTAACTTCCAATCTCAAAGTGAGACTGGACATAAACATCTCTCCTTGTGCCTCCAAAATGGAGGCTGTGAGATGGACATATTGTCTTAATCAGTTAACAACGAAACATCCTAGATTATGAGACTGTAGTAAGGAAAACTCAAGCACTCACTATGTTTGGACTCAAATATCTACTAAATGGAGAAGGAGAACTGATGGTCTATTTATGCAACCTACACCTAAGGCAGTGAACCTACCGATGCAGCCTAGCACTAGTGAGTATCAAGGTCGTATCCCTGAAGATCGGGTGAACCTAGAGTTACTATTGTTTGCTATGTTATCTAGTCTGAAATAGGGTGTGAAAGTTCTAACGTTACCAGCTAATGGTTATGAGTGTAAATAAGTAAATGAAGGACAACGAACAATAAAAAAAAAAACAATTGCAAAGAGAGAAACAAACCCAAAAGGGAGCCTAAGTGATGGAATTCTAAAGATGGATTTTATGGATTGCCGATCTTGCTTACCCGTGCCTAAATCCTGAATTGAACCCGGTTCCTCTCTCGAGCTTACCGAGTTCCTAAACCTGCACTAACCTAATGGAATCTCTTTCTATCGGATTACTACAGATTAGCATTAAGCATGATTTAAAACTATTAAGAGTTATTAATTCTTAATCCGACGAGTAAATCAACCTTATCTCTAAATGTTAACTACCAGTTCTTACTATTCAATGTCCAGTTGTAACAAGCATTTCTCAATGTCAAGAAATAACCCACAAACAATTGATTCAACGTCTCAAATTAACTGAGTCAAACTTTTATTACTAAATAGCAAGAAGATTGCAAGAATGACAATTACAAATCTAACAATTAAGCATAATCCATCAACAAAGGTGAACCCCAATGGGTTCAAAAGATCTAGCTACTCATGTTCATGGTTAAAGCAATTAAGGAACAAAATAAGGAAAAGAAAATTAAAGGTATGTACACCCTTCTCTTTCAAGTTGAATGAGAAACCCTAAATTAGCAAATTCGAAATCTCAAACCCTAGTTGCCTCTTGAATGCTCCCAAAGTTTGTTTTGATCCTTAATTCGATATTGGAACAAGTGAAATCCCTCCTTCAATTGATGAATTTGATCTCTCAAGGTCTACAATTGAGGTATAGGAAACAATTGATTGAGTGTGTGTCTTGGAATTGAGTCAAAAATTCATGTCCTTTCCAAAAGAACTCAAAGTTGCCTATATAGTTGATTCTGCATGGCCGAGTCCAGTGTGATGATTCAAGACACGGAGTCCGAGCGTCAATCATGGAGTCTATCAGGCCGACTCCTTCCAAGCCATGCCCAAGCCGGTACGAGCCACCACATGCCGTCGGCCGGAGGCCGTGGTGGCTTGAAGTCGTGCTAAAATGGCACAATTGGGATAGCTTCTTGTAATTCAGCACGGAGTCCGGGCCGTGCTCAACCCTCGGTGCTAGTCCTCACCCAATTTGATGGATTTTGGTTCGTAATCACACATATTTCCCTCGATTATTGATGGTGTCCTTCGAAAATGACCTGAAACGAGAAAGGAAACAAAAGACAAGTGATTTTAGCATAAAACGGGATAATCATGCATAAAAATATAAACATTCTGGCATGAAAATATGTGTAGTATGATGCTTATCAAATTACCCCATACTTAAAATTTTGCTTATCCTCAAGCAATCAACAACTTACTCCTCAAACAGATACCAAATAACTCAATCAAATGCATTGCAGGAGGTTACCTCAAAACAAATTTCAAAACTCCGTAATGATTTTCCCCAAAATCCCCAAATGACTAAATCCTTAAGAGAGAGAACAAACTTAATAAAGTTGCTAAAGTTAAAATGATAAACCATCTAAATTGAGAAATTGAGAACCATGCCTCACTAGATGTCACTCAAAACACACAAGTGTATATAGGTGAAAGAAGATCGCCAAGCTCTCAACGCAAAAATACAGAAAAAGTGCTTACCATAGGCTTGCTTATAGATCCAATCTCCATTACTATGAAATAATCAATAATCATAATCAAAGGGTCTTGAGCCAGGTTGTAATGGGGTTAAGGTAGGATACGGATAAATATGGAAAGTAGGCTACAAGTTGCTGGAAATTAAGCAGGTAATGCAAGAAAGTAACGAAGGATCAAGTGTTGTACCAAAATGAACACTAAGTTGCTCTAAAAATAAGATGATGCTCGAAATGAACTAAATTAATACTCTCTCTTTTTTTTCAATTTATATACTATGTATATATATTACAACAGCTTATGTAGCGGTTGTTGGTTATTGACACATACAATAAGACTGAATATCCAAAAAAAAAAAATTTTGAATTGAAGGGAGCACCTATGAAAAATCTAGCAACTTAGTGAAATATATGAATGCAGATTGATCCAAAATGAAATGCAGAATAAACTTACATAATTTCCAGTAACAATGGTAGAAAGAATGGTAAAATGAATAGAAGTATGATAAAATGAGTGTCACTGTTATTATTATCACGAAAGGAAAGGCTAAGGCTCAAAATTGGTTCATTAAGGGAAAAACAGGGTTAGGCTTTTGGCCAAATTGTGTATGTGTCCAAATCATCTCACGATTATCGACAATTCATGTAATCTCAAAAAATATCGTAAAGCAAGTTCTAGAAACAGAGATTCTGTCCAATGCTCATTAATGAAACAAAAGGGAGCATAAAAATAGTGATGCACAAATTGGCTCAAAATCTCACCATTTGAGTAGGTTAAAAGTGCATGAATTCTCAAACCAAAGTTTAAACAGTCAATCACAATAATAAGCAGCAATATTAACAGTGTTCTATATCTAAGATAAAGTAAAATGGAAGAATTAAGGAAAAACACCAGTTTTACCTGGCTGGATTGTAATTAAGAGATTTGTTTATTGCCTTTTTCCAACAAGGTTCGATAAAAGCTATAAGGGAATCCATTCAAAGGAGAAAAAATTATTAACTACTCGATTAAAATAAAACTCAAGATAAGGACAGTAATAATGAACGGACTCAATCAATAAGGAAAATTAAAACAAGATAAAAACAGCAAAGACAAAATTGGTACCTGCACAAATCTACGGTACCTACCCCACACTTGTGAAAAACATTGTCCTCAGTGTGAACAAGGTAGGCACTCCAAAATAAAAGGAATAAAATACATAAAATGAAGCTAATTATGGGAGTCCATAAAAGAAATTGGAAAACTAAGAGAAAAATAAGACGACAAAAAGAGATAAAAACTAGAAAGTCTACTAGATACTGCCTTTGATGTGTACTTTAACACTTCAAAATATGTTAGTCCTCAAAATTACGTACGAGCATCAAGTAGGCTAACTCATGCAAAACTCAAGAATAAACACATCCCAAGCAACATCTAGTAAAAGGTTCAATAAGATAGCATCTCCTAAAAATCAAACTCACTAAAAACATACTGAAATATCTAACTACAAATAACAATATAAAATAAAATAAAATAAATGTCCAAAAATTCAGAAAGCAAAAATAGATTTAGGAATGCCTCCCGAAGGTGCTTCTTTTTGTTCGAGTCGTCTAGTTGGACTCTGCATCAGCATTCCTGCATCGCGGGCAAATTAAAAAGGTAGGCTCAATTAAAGGACATACTTAGCAAAAAAAGGAAGTTGGAGGAGGTCGCCTATGTTCAGCTTAATGAAGAGTGCTCAGCGGTGTTTCAGAGCAAGTTGCCAGAGAAACGTCACGATCCAGGGAGTTTCACTATTCCCTGCACTTTAGGTAATTTGTGTGTTGATGATGCATTAGCTGATTTGGGGGCTAGCATAAATGTCATGCCCACTAGTTTGTTCAATAAGTTAGGTTTGGGGGAGTCAAAATCCACTAGGATGTGCATTCAATTAGCTGACCGTTCTGTTAAGCTTCCTAGGGGAATTGTGGAAAATGTGCTAGTTAAGGTAGATAAGTTCATATTTCCTGTGGACTTTGTGGTTTTGGATATGGACAATGAGCATGGTGTACCATTAATTTTGGGGAGACATTTCCTTGCCACAGCTAGAGCTAAAATAGACGTATTTGATGGGAAGTTAGAACTTAATGTAGGGGATGACTGTGCCACTTTTAGTTTACCCTCATTTGATAATTCTTCCACCAACCATGTTCATGCCATTTGTAGTATTGATGGAATTGATCTTGCATGTAATACACAACCACAAGATGTACAAATGGATGATGCTATACATGTTTCTTCCCCTATTAGTATGTGTTATTCATTTGAAAAAAACAACTTGTATCAATATGAGACTTTGTGCTATGATAGACCCGAGAAGGGTAGTTGCAAGTTTGTTTTTGACAGGTCACTTAGTCGAAATTTGGAGTGGATGAATGGACATCCCAAATCGGTCCAGAGAGCGCATCCTTCGTCATCTACCGCACACATCAGACTTTCTCATTGCTCTTATATGCATCTGCTCCAATGCATCAATAAAAGGCAAGTTAATATGCAGTTGTCTAAAAATATCTAATAACTTACTAAACTGCTCTTTCGCCTCTGCTTGTTTAGCTCTAGCAGGATAAGGAATCTTAGGTTGATATTCCCTGACTGGAATTGATTTCACCTTTTGTTCTTCAGGTTCCCAAACCTTACTGCTCGCCTCAACCTGCACATCAATAGTGGCGTCATCAAAAACAGGTTTAGAAGGAGCTGAAACTAACTTACCTGAACGCAAAGTGATGGCGTTCACGTGCTCCCTCGGGTTAGACTCAGTGGTGCTCGGGAGCGCTCCTTGTTGCCTCTCAGACAACATCTTAGAGATTTGGCCAATCTGGGTCTCCAAGTTCTGAATCGAGGCCTACTGGTTCCTAAGTGCACTATCAGTTTGCTAGAACCTCATCTCTGTAGACGTCACAAACTTCATCACAAGCTCCTCTAAATTTGACTTCTTTTCTGGTAGAGAAGGAGCTTGTGCAGGCCCAGCTGAATGTTGTTGCGGCTGCTGATGAAGTCTCTGAAAACCAGGTGGATCCTGAGCGTTATTATTCCTCCAACTGAAGTTGGGATGATTGCGCCACCCAAGGTTGTATATACTGCTGTAAGGATCGTTCTGCTGCCTTGGGGCATTCCCCATATAGTCAACCTGCTCAACATCAGAAGACATAAAAAAATTAGATGGAAAAGTAGTATAGGATAAAGCAAACATACCTCCCGCATGATGCGAGTTCGCGCGTAATGCGGGCCACCACAAAACTTCGCGTACCAACGTCATTGCATGAACTGGTATATGGAGTTGGTCAATCTTCTTGGCTAGAAGCTCCACCTGAGCTGCCAAGGCTGCTGTAGAATCCACTTGGTTGACCACTCCCTGTCTTCCTGGTCGGCTCCTAGAGGATTGCCACTGATAGTTGTTCATGGCCATTTCCTCTATCGGGTTCGAGCTGCTCGGGCGTCTTCTTGTTTAGCGCCCCTGCTGCAGCATCCACCATCTGCCTCGTTGCAAGGTTCAACCCGCTGTAGAAGGTTTGAACCTGCATCCACACTAGCAATCCGTGATGTGGGCAGCATCTCAAAAGATCTTTAAACCTTTCTCATGCATCGTACATGCTTTCATCATCAAACTGCACAAAAAAAGATACGTCATTTCTAAGTTTAGCAATTTTAACGGGAGGAAAATACTTATATAAAAATTTTTCAACCAACGCCCTCCAAGTAGTAATCGTTTGCTGTGGAAGGGATTGCAACCATCTCTTAGCTCTGTCCCTCAAGGAAAATGGAAACAATCTCAGCCGAATGGCGTCATTGGTTGTTCCGTTTATCTTGAATATGTCACAAATCTCTAAAAAATTAGAGATATGTGTATTGGGATCCTCATTGGGCAATCCTCCAAAATGCACACTCTGCTGGATCATCTGGATCACGTTGGCTTTTATTTCAAAATTGTTGGCCGCTACAGCAGGTCTGACTATACTAGTTTTCGTCCCATCCAAAGATGGTCTAGCAAACTCATACATCGTCCTCTCATCCTCATCGGCCTAGGGATTGAGGTTCTCCATCGCGTCAGTTCCTTGAACCTGAACTGTAACTCTGTTCTCCTCCTCAATTGCCTGCAAACGTCGTCTCAATAATCTGAAAGAGCACTCCGGGTCAGATAAGGGTGCTATGGGATTAAGGTTAGAGCTCCTGGTCATATACTACTTGAAACCGACAACCAAACAACTACCAATCAATCAAAAATAATATAACAATAAATAATAATAAATAATAAAGAATAAATGAATAAACAAATAATGACTAAATTAACATAAAAATAATTCACTCTAGTTCACCGTTACTGTTCCCCGGCAACGGCGCCAAAAACTTGATGGTCTATTTATGCAACTTACACCTAAGGCAGTGAACCTACCGATGCAGCCTAGCACTAGTGAGTATCAAGGTCGTATTCCTGGAGATCGGGTGAACTTAGAGTTACTACTGTTTGCTATGTTATCTAGTCTGAAATAGATTGTGAAAGTTCTAACATTACCAGCTAATGGTTATGAGTGCAAATAAGTAAATGAAGGACAATGAACAATAAAAAAAACAATTGCAAAGAGAGAAACAAACCCAAAAAGGGGCCTAAGTGATGGAATTCTAAAGATGGATTTTATGGATTGCCGATCTTGCTTACCCGTGCCTAAATCCTGAATTGAACCCGGCTCCTCTCTCGAGCTTACCGAGTTCCTAAACCTGCACTAACCTAATGGAATCTCTTTCTATCGGATTACTACAGATTAGCATTAAGCATGATTTAAAACTATTAAGAGTTATTAATTCTTAATCCGGCGAGTAAATCAACTTTATCTCTAAATGTTAACTACCAGTTCTTACTATTCAATGTCCAATTGTAACAAGCATTTCTCAATGTCAAGAAACAACCCACAAACAATTAATTCAACGTCTCAAATTAACTGAATCAAACTTTCATTACTAAATAGAATTATAAATCTAACAATTAAGCATAATCCATCAACAAAGGTGAACCCCAATGGGTTTAAAAGATCTAGCTACTCATGTTCATGGTTAAAGCAATTAAGGAACAAAATAAGAAAAAGAAAATTAAAGGCATGTACACCCTTCTCTTTCAAGTTGAATGAGAAACCCTAAATTAGCAAATTCGAAATCTCAAACCCTAGTTGCCTCTTGAATGCTCCCAAAGTTTATCTTGATCTTTAATTCGATGTTGGAACAAGTGAAATCCCTCCTTCAATTGATGAATTTGATTTCTCAAGGTCTACAATTGAGGTATAGGAAACAATTGATTGAGTGTGTGTCTTGGAATTGAGTCAAAAATTTGTGTCCTTTCCAAAAGAACTCAAAATTGCCTATATAGTTGATTCGACATGGCCGAGTCCAGTGTCTTTGACTCCTTCTAAGCGGTCTTGAGCCACCACAGTCGCATCTTGGAGGCCGTGGTGGCTTCGGAAGCCGTGTTGAAATGGCACAATTGGGGATAGCTTCTTGGCAATTCAGCACGGCCAGAGTCCAGGCCGTGCTCAACCCTCGGGGTGCTAGTCCTCGCCCAATTTGATGGATTTTGGTCCATAATCACACGTATTTTTCTTGATTATTGATGGTGTCCTTCTAAAATGACCTGAAACGAGAAAGGAAATAAAAGACAGGTGATTCTAGCATAAAACGGGATAATCATGCATAAAAATGTAAACAATCGGGTATTAAAACATGTGTAGTATGATGCTTATCAAGAACTCAACCATTTACCAGGTTCAGGCCTTCTTTAGATGTCGGACTCTCAAAATGACCACTGCAGAAGAATTCACATATTCATGATCAGCTCGGACATCAGCGGACAAAAGATGAGGAAGAAGAATTCCACCATCATCAGTCTTATATGCCGTCACTCACTGTAATAACTTGACGACTTGTCTACATTCCTTGCAGTTGCAAATATTTATGCAGCCTGTTCAAACAACTCAGGAACATAGTCCCACTAGGGTCAAGTAGAACTTTACATTTCTATCTAGCACGTGTGCATCGTTTACTTGTTCATCCACACATGTGTGGGGGAGCAGTGATGTGAAGCGTGTAGCTAGCATTGCTATATAGAAAAGAGCCTCACATCCTTGTATGGGTGCTAGAAGGGAATCCCTGCCAAGTTGGTGGGCGCAACACGAAGAATCTAAGCTAGCCACCGAAAGCCCTCTCATTCTCAATCTTTCAGCACAAGGATTCAAAGCATGGTGATTGTGAGAATCTGGTAAAATTGACTAGCATTTTGAGAATCTTCTTCCTTTTCCTTTTTTTATTTTCTTTTCTTGCTTTTGTGGTGCTGTGCCTTCTCATAAATCTGCAGAAGTCGAACCAACGGTCAATAGCGATTATGACTTTTTGCAGCAATACAGTCATTCTTGGGGTGCAAAAGAAAATAGTACTAATATTAGATTAGATGGCTAATAATTATTTAATTATATTAGTATAAATGTAAATATATGATTTCCAGAATAAGAAGAGCCCAGAAAATTTTGTTTGGGGGTGGCAAGTTGTTCAGCCCATGGAAGAATAATAGTCTCTATCTTTAAAAGTAACTCAACTTGAGCATCTTAAGTAATAACAAAAGTTCCTCTACTTTTGAATGTTCATGTTCAAACAAAGGACTCCAGTCCTAAGTTGTCCCTATAAATAGACTAGCATGAGGGCATAAGTTCAAACAACCTTCAGCTTTAAATTTCTTCCTCTCTAGCTAGCTAGTCCATTTCCCTTCAATACTTCCCACCTTTTACATTTAACCATTAGACCGAATTCGATCAGAATTCGGTCCGATGGTCTTGAGGTTCTAAACTAAAGTATAAAGAAAAGCTAGAGGAGAAACTTCTCTACATTAGAGAATTCTCTGCACATATCTTTATAATATTATTAAGGGAAACATTTCCTAATCAGGAATTGTGAGAACAATGGAAAAGGTGATGGGACTGGCTTCAGAGAAGGGGGTAGTGATATTCAGCAAGAGTTCGTGTTGCATGTGCTATGCAGTGAAAATCCTATTCCAAGGAATTGGAGTGGACCCTCTGGTGTATGAGCTTGACCAAGACCCTGAAGGCAGGGAAATGGAAAGAGCTCTGATGAGGATGGGGTGTACTGCACCTGTACCGGCTGTTTTCATCGGCGGAAAGCTGATGGGATCTACTAATGAAATCATGTCACTTCATCTAAGCGGCAATCTCAGTCAAATGCTCAAGCCATATCAGCATCAGAGTCTGTCTTAAATTTTCAGTACTTCAATGGCTTCAAATAATAAGAAGATTGGCTTGATTTAGTAGTCTAGTGTGCCCTCTGTATTAAGTAGTACAAGTAGCTGTTTGTGTTATCATGTATTTCATTAGCTAGTGTGTAATAAGTTCAACTTTGTTAATGAAGTTAATTAGCAATTATATACTTCTCCTTTTATCTGTTTGTTCATCATGCATTAATGCAGAATTTCAACATTTCACTACATTTTGAAGGGAAGAACAAATGAAAAAGAATATACAAAAGACGAACAGCTTTAATTAATTTATTTCCTGGAGAATATTTTTATTAGCATTCTATATCCTGAGTTTTATGGCATCAAACAAAATTTAAACACCATTAGAAACAAAATTCTTCGAGGCACAGGTCCACCAAAAGGAGAAAAGAAAAGAACATTTTTTAATTTTATTGGGACATCTAGGGAATGAACTTTTGAGGCAACTTTAGATCCCCCTATCGTATTCCACCACATGCAGAAAGTTTGAAGGTAATATTCTTAACTTTCCTTGTTTATACTGCTACCAAATTCGACCGTCCTGCTTTAGCTCAGATAAAGAAAGGCATTACATTCCTTTACCTTTTTCCTTTCTTTTTGTTTTGGTTTGTCTGTGTGTGTATGTCTCTGTGGGTGATAATAGTCTGGGGTCCGTCAGAAACTTGGGAGCTAGTTATATGGCACTTAGATAACATCAATACAGGAACTACTTAGCCACACATGACATCTTCAGTACATCTCTCTGTCATTTTAACTTATACATGCATCCTTCTTCCCTTGTAATTAATTAGACATGGGAAAGTATATGTTGAGAAACCAAATTAGCGTCCAAAAAAGTGGTGAATAATTCCAAAAGAAAACATATAACAATGAAGATTGCTGGAAAAAACAAAGAAAGGGAATTCTTTTTTACTCCTCAAATTGTTTCCACAGCAATAGTACCATGTGTATCCATTTCCGGCCATGTCATATCTGCTGGGGTGAATGGTGATCAAACTGTAGCTTGATAAAATAAATATATAAGAACATAAAGCAGATATGCTACATGTTTCTGTTACAAGAGTTTATATTTCGCTATGACTACGGATAGCGACAGGTTGACAAGTCTCAGCACAACCAAAAGACACTTAACTGATAAGCACTTGACAAGAAGGCAAGGAAACGTTTGGCAATGTTAGCATTAATTAGTTTATTGGTAATAAAAATGTAAACTCGTGCAAACAGAATATTGATTTCGACAACTTGAGGATTACAGGCACTGATATTCGGACAGGACCAGTCCCCCACTCCACTGTTCCTCGCCCACTTGATTTATGTGATTCACAGAAGAGTTTTAATCAACTTGAAGGCCATAGACATCAAAGATATTTCATTCTTTTATCGATGCTGATTGGCGAATTAAATGTAAACCGTACACAAACATTGGCAAGTAGATTCTTTAATGGCGTAAGGATACAAGAATAAAAACAACAAAAAGTTAAAAAGGCACAATCATTGAAGTGGAATGTGGTCTTGGAGAATCATAAAATGCTAAAGTTGTCTGCTTATATAGCTAATAAATCAAGGCACTATAATTATTACTTTTTGTGAGTGAACAGTCCTGTGAAAATGGTTAAAGGATTCTGATATTCAAATCAGCAATGCAGGATCTCAGTATCACTTTATAGTAGGGAGAAAACAATAGTTGCAAGTGTAAATTTCTATGTTTATCCTCGTTGTTTACTTGCCCATTCTTTTTCCTGGAAAAGAATGCGAACGTCATACACAGAAAATTCTCCTTAGCTTCCTTGCTTCTCGAAATCTATAATGTTATTCTTTTGCATTTAATGGTCCAAATGAACTCTTAGTTTAAAGTTTACAGATTCTATAACCTTCCAATGATGTTCTAGTGGCTCCTCCTTTTCTCTTGAGATGGATTCTGATCAATCCACTAAAGGGGGAAAAATTAAAGTAACAGAGGGTGGCTACACAATCTTATTCCTCAGAACAGATATTTCTGCGTATGCAAAGGCAAAGAGAAAGGGATATCTATCTCCATCATTATTACTCCAAAACACTATTAGCTTATAGAAATTATATAGTTTTTCTTTCTGTAACAAAAGAAGGGACCAGCTTGGGAACTAGATCCATCTCTAGTTTACAGAAATCATATAGCTTTAAAGAAAGCAGAAGAAAGGGTTTGTCTAGGGATGGAAACTGAAACATGTGCAGAGAATACACTTCCCTTTCTTAGAATCTAGATCTTATATCTTAATTCCTCCAAAAAAAAAAAAAAAAAAAGAAAAGGAGATCCCATCTCTTACTTTAATCTCTTTGTAACCACTATTCACATCATGGATGTCGCTATTTTTTATGGGCTGCATTCTTTCTGCTTTATGGGTATGGCCGAAGCAACAACACTACAAGACCACATACAAACTGGCATGATGGAGGCTTCAGTTGAAAAGGTTGCTATGGCCAAAGAATCAGGAACAACGAAAAATCTAGGTCAACAGCCATTTAAATCGTTATGGAATTCAATTCTTAAAAGTGAAAGGCCCCCTTTTTCGTACCCCAAACCAAATGCAGCTCATTTTATGAACATTGCAATTGTAAATGTATCATGTCTGGTAGTTTAAATAATTTTAACAAGGTGCTTTCTTGGCTTCCCTTTGTTTAAAACAAAATTATTGATTCTTAATTAGATTAAACTTTATTTTTAAAATTTTATAAGTAAAAATAATTATTTTTATGAAATTTAATGATTTACCAAAAAATTAATAAATTTGTGAAAAATTAAATTTGTTGTAATCGCAAAATATATTGCTAAATTACGAAAAATGATAATTTTTTTTATATTTTTTCACAAATTATACTAATTTTTCGTAAATATACTAGTTGCGAGAAAATGAATGATATTACGAAAAATTGATTATTTTTGCGAAATTTAATAATTTTTAAAAAGTTGAAAAATTTACAAAAATACTAAATTTTTCGTAATCACGAAATATATTGCTAAATTAGGAAAAATGACAATCATCTTCATATTTTTTTATAAATTACAGTGATTTTTATTAAGTGAAACTAGTTGCGAAAAAATGAATGATATTATGAAAAAATTAATAAATTTGTGAAAATATTAAATGTTCTCATAGTTGCAAAATTTATTGTTAAATTACAAAAAATGACAATCATTTTTATATATTTTTGTAAATTAAACTAATTTTTCATATATTTTAAGGGTGTATGAATTTTTAAAACTACCTTATATTACTTTGGCAAACTCCATTTTACTTGGAAACCTGTAATTACAGGTTACTAATTTTTTAAAAAAAAATTAAATAAATTGTTATTATGTTATTAGTGGATTGAAAATAAAGTAAGTAAGCATAGAATTCCCCTTTTAACAAATATGTGGATTTCCTTTTGTTCAGTAGGAGGGGCTGTTGTCAATTATAAATAATGGTTAGACAATGTAATTTTCAGGTCAGTAGAGGCAAATAAGGGAAAATAGAGTTTTTTAAAAATGAATAAAATGAAGATGAACGGTGATAGTGTGTGGATATTGTGATTTGTTTTTAATACTCTTTTTTAGGTGGATTTATATCCATAAGAAAAAACAACGGTTCAGATCAATCTTCAGTGATTATCTAAAAGCTAGTAATAAGAATTCAATGTAAAGTGTGATAACCGGATTCAATAGTGATTGAGACGTCGCAATTAGGGATGAAAGTTCGGACCGCCATTTTTTAGTATCCGAACCAATTGAATTTTAATCAGACAGTTTCAGATAACAATAAATAAATTTAATATTTTATTTTATTTTCCGTATCAATTTCAGATTGAGCCAACGTCTATAACATTATTTGAAATTGATTATGTTAAAATTAATTATTATTATATTATATTTTTACTATTCAATATATTATTTTAGATTTTATTAAATTTATGTTTATATTGTGTTAGTATATTCATCACTTAGATTTAATTAGTTTATATTTTTTATTTTTTATTTATAATAATATTAGTTAATGTATTTTAAAATTTAATTATGGAAAACGAGTTCGATAAATAGATATCTATATAATTATCTGAATATTTATATAAACAGGCAGAATACTCGCTATCCATTTAAATTTTCATAAATATATTTAATAATTATTTCATTTAAATAAATTTTAGACAGTATGAAGGTATTTTTATTTAGGTTTAGAATATGTTCGGTAACAAATATAACTTTTTAAATGAATTTGGGACGTATTCGGGTATGAATATTTTAATCAGATTTGAGTTTGGATATCTTTAAATGGACTATACGTTGCCATTCCTAACTACAACTAATAAGAGAGTGCATTTACATACAAGTGTTTTACACTTTTGGTGATTCTCTATTAATACTCTATATAATATGATAAAAGCTTCCAGATACAATTTTAATAAATAGGAATAAATTTCTTAGTAAAATCATAAAATTTTAAATTTTGTTTTAAGAAAATATTTTCTCTCTATCTAATAATATTTATATATATAACTTTTAAAAAATATATATTATGTTATATTTTGTTTTACTATAATATTATTTTGTCTCATTAATTTTGTTTGTATAATATAAAATATTTACTTATTTTATCTATAGTTTTTATCGATTAACTAACAAAATTAAGTATATTAAGTCTAAAGAAATTCTTTTATGATTCTAATTTCCATTAAATTATAATCTACTCGTAGTAATAAATTTTATTTAATCGCAAGTATATAATTGTAGAAAGATTTTATTATATTCTATTATTTAAGACTAATAAATATGTATTAATTAAATTTAATATATAATTTGAAACATATACTAAACTTATACAATAATTTACATAATAATTATTGAAAAGATTAATTTTTAATAGTTATTATCTAATTACCGACAGTAAGAATCCAATGTAAAAAAATAATAAAAAAATAATAAAAAAAAAAAACTAGCCATGAATAAGATGGAGCGGAACACGTGTGTTATAATCCAACACAAAAATTTAAATCCATTACAAAAGATAACAAAAATAATACAATTGCTTGAAGTTCATTCAACAAACAACAGCCCTTAGATATAGAATCAACAAAACTGATTTCCTTATTCTCAAGACAAAACGGATTACGAGCAGACCTTATTGACCTGTAATTTATTCAGGTGGGCAACTTTCCATCTTATTCCACAGCAACTCCCTTAAGCTGATACCATTAACAAAATTCAAATGAAGTTTAATGCTGAAGAAGCAAAGATAGAGGAAAATTGGGTGTCCACTTTTCTCATTAGATTTATTTTCATGAATAAATAATATAAAATTTAAAAAATATATATATATAATTTCTCTTTATTTAAATATAAATACTCAGAATGGATGTTATTTATCTAACAGCTCTTGTCCATTTGCTCGGATAAAATTCGCATTTATGAGTTGTTGTCTCAGACAAGTAAATAGGGCAAGCTTGCACGCCGACCTGATTATTTAATCGCTGATGCTCGTGTTCTTTAATAAATTCCCTATCCAATAAATAAAGAAATTAGGGAATCAGATAGGCCTGAACCAAGGTTCCAAGATTTTGTAAATTCGGGCCCATTATAGCCGAAGTTTAAATCAGGAAGCTCTCTTTTTTCACTACTCAAAAACAACACGAGCAATGGCAGATGCAGAGGCAGACATAACAAACACGGCGCCTCTTCCGTCAATACAAGATACTGGAAGACCTGAATACGGGTACCGTTTATCATGCACTCTTTACAGGCACTTGTATTGTGTTCCACAAGCTTCATTTTGAATTTCAATGGTTAGGTAATGGATTTTTAATTGTGTATTTTTTTTTTTTTGGTAATAGATGTGATCATTACCGTAGGAGATGCAAAATTCGAGCTCCGTGTTGTCAACAAATATTCTCCTGCCGCCATTGTCATAACGAGGCTACTGTAACTATTCCCTCTTGTTTTTATATAATAATCATATTGAGAAAGTTTAGTTTTGTTAATTCAAGACTTTCTTACTTTTTTTTCTTTTTATAATTATTTTTGTGCTACAGAATGCTATGAGCAAACCTAAAGATCGTCATGAAATTGTTAGGCATGATATTCAACAAGTATATTCTCGTTCTCTTACTGTCTTCTAAATTTCAATACATTACATGAGATTATTATTGTTATTGTTTGTTATTATTTTACTGCTCTAATTAGGGTGTATATGATTGACATTACAGGTTATTTGTTCACTTTGCAATTTTGAGCAGCAGGTCTGAATTTATATAATTATGTTAATTACTTTAAGCCTTAATCAATTCAAGTGAAATATTACTTTAAGTTAATGCTACATTTATGTTCTTTGTCAATCTTGTAAGTTGGAAACAAAAGTAAATGTCAAAGGTCGCATCCTTAGGCAAAATCACATATATAAGTAAATGATTAACACTTTGTCACACACTACTGGCCAATAAGAGACATTCTTCTTTTGAATTTATTTGTCTCTTGTATTTTCAGGTTGCTCAGGTTTGCACAAATTGTGGAGTCAAGATGGGTGAATACTTTTGTAATATATGCAAATTTTATGACGATGATGTAAGAAAATTTGATCTATTAATCATTTAGACGATTTGGATTTAAGTTTTTGAATATTGAGTAATGAGTATGTAATTTTTATTTAGTTCTAGTACTACTTGATTATTTGCATTTACTACAGACAACTAAAGGACAATTTCACTGCGAAGGATGTGGAATTTGTAGGTTAGCAACAATTCGTTCTTTTGTTTTGCCTTCATTTGAGGGCTTCTATATTGTATCTTAAATTTTTGATTTGATATGATTTATGATATTCAGAGTTGGCGGTCAAGACAAGTTTTTCCACTGTGAGAAGTGTGGTATGTAGTCTTACTATACTAGTTCTTTTAGCCGATGACAATATTTGATTTGCAATTATCTATTTTTTAATGGTTGAGATACTGAAGATGCCTCAATATGGTCTTGCATGTATACATGTTACTTTGTGGACTCCTGTACATTTTTTTCACTTTCTAATTAAATGAATTTTAACTGCTTTAGGTTCTTGCTATCAAGTGGAGCTGCGTAATAATCATTCATGTGTTGAGAATTCCATGAAGAATTGTTGCCCAGTCTGTTATGAGGTATGTAATTTGGTCATCTTCATTGTTAAAGCATGGGGCAGAATTCTATCTGTAACAACTAACCTTGTCTGTGTCAACAGTATCTTTTTGATTCAGTTAAAGGTGCAACAGTTATGAGGTGTGGACACACCATGCATGCAGATTGCTTTCAGGAGATGGCTAAACAAAATCAGTAAATTTCTAATTATTTTATAATGGCTTATCTTTTTGTCTAGCGTTGACAAGCCAACAAATTAAATGTTAAATATAATGTGTTTAATTCATCACCCAGGTACCGTTGTCCAATCTGCTCCAAGACTGTACTGGAAATGGGACGCTATTGGAGAATGCTAGACCAGGAGGTATGATAAAGTTGTTCCCTTTTAAGCATAAGCGTTCAGTGCAAATTTGAAATTCAAGTGTAAACTTTTATCAAATCATTGATAATATGCTTGGATTGTAGTAGTTTCAATGTTCATGCATTTTTATTTTTATAATTAAACATTTAGCGACAATCTCTTACAGATATCTGTGGCATATGTATACTTCTCTGTTATGTATTATGCCAAAAGCTTTGAGTTTTTTTGATGGGAGATTGTCTTCTCATATCAGACACTCCAAAATTTTAATAGTGATGTGGAATCTGTTGGTTTAGTGGAAGACCAGACTGTATCAACTGGGTATGCTTTTTTTCTTTTTACATCAATTGCGCATGTGTATTTTTTTGTTGAGTTTATTTGAATGGGTCAAGTTAAAGCAGTGTTTAGATAGGCAATTGATGACATTGCAATGCAGACGGTCGTCTAGAATGTACAAATAAGACTGATGCTTAATTACTATTCAAACTTGCTTCAATTTCTCAACAAAGCCTTTGCTGTGATAGGAGTTTGTGCATGTCTTGATTTATCTTATGTGGAGCTTGGGATTATTAGGCTCTCGTTGTGTATGTTTTGGTGTTAAGACTCCATAAATTTTTTATTTTGATGGAGATTTAAACTTGAGCTGCCAAGCTTGAATCTATAGTGACTAATATTGAGGATTCTTAAGTTGACCAGTGAAGACTCAAGCATCTAGCAAATTCCTTTTCAGCCAAGTCTATTTAACCAGTTTTAGGAGTCTATATATTTCAGTTATAACAATGATTAGCATGCATGCTTTTCGAGTATGATGACGGTTGCAAAGCTGATGCTACTGATTTTGTACAATTTGTGAATTTCAGTTTGTTCTGTAGGTTCTTCAAATTTGCGAGTTTCATATATGAATTGGAAATTCTACAATAACATTGTGAATCTTTTTTATATAGATCGAAGCTGTTCAAATGCCCAGAGAATACCGTTATGAGGTAGTTTCTTCTTTCATATTTATATTTTTTTGTTCAATTGTTAGAAACATGCAATGAACATCTCTCTCTATTATCCATCAGCACAGTTCTCAAGTTTCTTGTTTATTTTCCGCGGGATCCTACTGCCCTCGAAAGCTCTTTAAACAAGTTATTCTTTTTGTAAGAAGGAAAAAGAAAAGAAGATGCCATACTATAAATACAAATTGACTCGCTCCTCGCTTAACTCTAGAGTGGAACCTTCTCAATTGAGCATGTTTCTCCATCAATAAGCCCTAAAATAGAGAATCAGGCTGCATTGTCTGTAGAAAATTGGAAAGCACATTACAAATCCTGGTTGTGAGAAGTTGCCTACTTGGCTGCAGAAGATACATTCCCTCGAGTGATTATTCTGATGGTTTTTGTGATTTGCAATGGGTGCGGTGAGATTTGTTCTTGTACCATGTCATGGATTTGGATCTCTCTTACATTCGACGTTACCCCTCTTTCTTTGAAAAGTGAAATCTTGTCTTGGGCATTATTTTATAAAGACGGAGGGATCTTGTCCCATGCTTCTGATCTCTCTGGTCCGAAACATTCGCAAACATCATACTCTGCTCGTAAATTTTCAATCATTTTGTGCAGCAAACAAATTACTTAGAAGCAGCTTTTGATATTTTGCAGGTCCCAATTTTATGCAATGACTGCAATGAGACCAGCAAAGTTGCATTTCACGTTATTGGGCTTAAGTGCAGTCACTGCGAATCCTATAACACGCGAAGGATTTCAACACCAGCTGGTCAATGAGTGAGTTGTTTAAACAATCAGCCACATACGTTTGAGGTTCTGTAAACTGCTAACCTTGCAGTGAGCTTAGTTTAGTTTTGTTTTGCCAAATTTTCTTTGGGATAAATACTATTTACCCCCCATATTTGTCATATTGTCCTAGTTCTATCCCCTGATATTTCAAATATAAATTAAAATTGCAATCCTCTTGTATTTTTCGTCACCCAACTGTTACTTTAAAGGAAATGACAAAATTATCCTTCTTATTTTTTCTCCTGTCTCTTTTATTTTCTTTACCATTAAACACTTTTTAAAAGAGAAATTAATAAATTAACAAGCATATCCATTGCCAATCACCATCTCTATCACCAACTTCGATAAACGTACACCTCTGCCTACACCATCAGGAATGCCATCATCTCCGTCAAACGCAATCAAAAGTTTCTTTCTCCCTGTACGTATGTGCACAATCACTTTTAGGTGTTGGGAAAATGAACCGCCAAAATCAACTTTTTGAAAGCTCAACAACTCATCAGAAATCACATTCCTAAATGAACCTCCAAGCATAATAACCGTTTTAGTTTTATATTATTAAAAGAAACAAGACATGGATGATTACCCAAATCGCCAAACTCATTAGCTAGGCCCATTTAAGAAAACAGCATTTTATTTTCCTTCATAAATAATAGAAGGCATTGTCTTCTTAAATAATTATCGGTTTATAATCATAAGTTTCTTGGCCACCATCCAAACGACAGAGGCTAGTGGTTCAACGATCTTCGGCCATTAGAAAAGAAAGAGAATAGAAGAGAAAGAAGATGGCAACGGGATGTTGGAGAGATTTTCATTTTCTTTAAAGAAACTTGAAAAGGAAAGAAAAGATCATGCGATGCTGAGTGTTTAAATAAAGGGGTTTCTTTAGTCAGTAACTTAAGAAAGAGAGCATAAGAGAGAGAGAGAGAGAGAGAGAGAGAGAGAGAGAGAGAGAGAGATTTTAAGTCAAATAGGAGAGGGTTTTTCTGTAAGAGTTAGATTTGTCATTTCAATTTAGATTAGAAAATTTAATAGGAGGAGATTATAGTATAATATAGTAAGACAGAAAAGGGGCTTCTAATAATATTGTTTAAATGTTTGGGAAAGACTAATAAAATGCCAAACCTCATGGAGCAAATAGCAGTTATCCCAATTTCTTTCTGTAATCATATAACATTAATAGCCTCTAATCGGAAAAAAGAAAAGAAAAGAAAGGGCCACCATTCCCTTAATTTGTTTGTGTCGGAAATGCCAAATAATTGCTTTGCCGTTTTCCTTACATTTGTTTTTTCATTATCTGAGTAAACAGGGTAGGCGGAAGGCTCCATGCATTTCTCACACAACACTCGCATGAAAAGAAAGTGGGTTTAGATAGACTTTAGGGAGCAAGTCATGGGAATTGAATTGTCAACTTTGCCAAATTACATACTCTTGTGATTTTATCCACACATGTGATTTTGAGCTATCTTCAAATTAGGATTTGAATTGTAATAAAAAAAAAAAAAAAAAAAAAAAAAGGGCAGTGCATGACAAATATTTGCGTCTCTTGTTTCCAGCGAAATCTTTTAGTAAAAGCGATTGTGATCTAAGAATGTGGAAGAGGAGCGGTTGACAATAAAATCTTTCATGAATCTCTCCTTTTACAGGTCCTTTTCGTTGGTCTACGCTGCCCGGTTGTTGGCTGTGTCATTAATATATACTAACATCTCAATTCAATTAGTCCTGTCCTAATTCAACTTTTTTACTAATTCGTACAGCCATATTCTGCCATACTTGCACTAATATGTTACTCTCTAAAAAAGAAAAAAAGGTTACTCTCTTTTTAATTTTAAAAGTAAACAGTTTGTATGAATGGACTGATATTTGCTTTGATTTGAGATAATTGTTGAAGACGAGAGGGTACAATTTTATAGGAGATGGTTGGGGTGAAACAAGGACGTTTGAGCAGAGTGGCAGTACAAAATTCAACAACCTTGGGGGCCTGACTCTCGGCCGAGACTTCAATTCGCTATGATGTTCTTTTATTGGTTGAATTTGCTATAATCTATCCCATTTTATTATTACAGAAAAGAATACAGCCAAAAAGCGTACGGAAATGCAAAAAGAAACAAAGAAAAATATCAGGAAATTGATTTTCAAGATACATCTTGCACAACAAGAAATGATAAGATGTTTTTCTCATCTACTCTTTTCTCTCTGTACAGTCTCTATCCATTCATTAGAATAGCAATAGCCCCATTTTAAGGCTATTGTGCCTTTCTTTTATTAATCTCTCTCCTCTCTCCTCTCTCTCTCTCTCTCTCTTTCTCTCTTTCTGTTTTAATTTAAACCGAACAGGCCGACGTAACATAGCTTTCCACAGATTAGTTTTGAAGGTTGATGAGTGATTTTGGTAGAACCCCAGATGAGCAGCAAACCATGATGACTCAACAGCACCACCAACAGGAACGACTCTGTGATTACTGTAATGACACTACAGCTCTTCTTTATTGCAGAGCTGACTCTGCTAAGCTTTGCATCTCATGTGACCGTGAAGTTCACTCTACAAATCAGCTTTTCTCTAAGCACACTCGCTCTTTGTTATGTGATTCTTGTGATGCGTCCCCTGCTTCTATCTTTTGCGAGACAGAGCACTCTGTTTTTTGCCAAAATTGTGACTGGGAAAAGCACAATCTTTCTTTGTCTTCTGTGCATAACCGTAGGCCGATTGAAGGGTTTAGTGGTTTTCCTTCAGTGAGCGAGCTGGTCAGTATTTTGGGATTTGAAGATCTTGGTGATAAGAAGGATAAGAAAGCTTTGCTTTTTAATGAAGGCGATAATGGGTTGGCCAGTTCTGGGCCTGATGGGTCGGGTTTTGAAGATGGGTATTCGGATTTGTTGATTTGGGAAACTCCTGCTGTTGTTAGCATTGATGATTTGATAGTCTCAAGTGATTCAGGTCCAAATTTCCCGGCTTTAGGCGTGCCTCCATTGCCAAAGGCAAGTTAGTTTTAGCTTCTTTTTGTTGTTTTTTCGGTCTTGGATTTTATGCTTTCTTTTCCCCTCCTTTTGCATTTTAAATTTGATCATTAGTTGTGTTCCGGTTCAGCTTATTTTATTTTAGTTGTAAATCTCAAGTAACAAAGCGTCTAGTTTGCTTGTGCTTGTCTTGTTCAGTTTATCTTAGATATAAAATACTGAGTTGGTTCATTTCAACTTGAAATAACTGAATTCTAACTATTATAGTCTTTCCAACCATGAAAATCAAATTTAATTGAAAGAAGTTGTTGCATATTTAGACTTTTCGAACACTGTTTAAAAGAGAAGTTCAAAGCCTGTCAAGTGTACTTGAGCCTGATGTGTCGAATTGGCCTGCGACTATTGTGATTTTTTGACTTTATCCGGGACATCATCCTTGCATCAGAATCGTAATGCTGTATGCGGGCAACACAAAGAAGAAATACTTCGTCAGCTCCGTGAACTAGCAGGGTTGGAGCCTGACCCAAATTGCCACAATCCAGAGACTGAACCTACCTATGTCTTCCAGTCAGCTGCTGGAGAAAATATGCAAACGAGGATGACGCATAAGTGTTGTGAACCTGTTGCTCGGCCAATCTCATCACCTTCTTATGAGGTAATGCTTATATTCTTTCTATTTTGACTAAATTGAACTCCTATATCTCCTGTGTTGCATCTTTTGATGTAATAACAATTGTGCATGTAAATGCATGATATGATTTCTAACTCAAACTGTATGCCGTGTCATTTTTATCTGGTTTTGAACGTATATGATCAAAGAAATTGGAAAGAGGAATGTGTTTCGGAAGTTTTACTTGATTAAATGAGAGAATTTCAATAGAACAGTGCAATGATTACATGAGGGTTGCTGCTTATGGGGAGAGCAATGCTCGTAGTGTCGGTGCATGGTAGGTAAGACACTCTAAGAGTAAATATGATGTTCAGGGTTGCGAGTTTGTGATTATTAGCAGGTCCGCATATAGTGCCACACCCTTGTGCACCTCACACTGTTATTCTCCATCTAGCCTCAACATGACTTGCGCTTTAATTAAAAAAATACATTTGTGTCATTTGCCAAAAATGACTTTCATTAGTAGAGGACTTAATCACTTTTCCATGAGTTGTACCAGACTTTCAGTATAGAAATGTTGTATTTTGTGGAATTTATTTTAGTACAAGTTTGCATCTCACATTGTAGAAACAGCCAAAAGAAGCATCTTTTACTTATACCATCCGATCAATATGAAAGCTGCTATAATTAGGGTGATTGATAATGCAGTCATTTATTCTCTTGAAACTGGTTGTTAGAGATTATGGAAAAAGGTTATAAAGAAGCTTCCATATAGTATATAAATGTTAAGATCACCTTAGTCCCATCAGGTAACAAACACTGGCTCTACTAAGTAGCCCATGTACTCCAATCACTTCAACCGGATCATCAAATTGTGTGCTGTTTCAACTTATCCTTGGTAATTTCCTGGGTTATGAATAGGTATCCACACAACCTTCTGTTCATTTCATGTTAAAGCAGGTTCTTATTTAACCAAGGTATCCGGTCTGCATTGTAATTGGTTTTAGTTGATTGCTTATTTTTATATTTGCAATTCAGTGGCTCGTTCAGCAAGAAGCTACTTCTGTTCTTGTTTCTTTCAGTTAGCTGCCATGATTGAGAATATTCTGTAATTGGAAATAATCGATATTCTCTTTCTGCAGGAAAATATATTTAACTGGTTGAGTGATAATGGTGAGGCTGGGAATCAAGTTTCTGTTCCTTGTACATTACCAAGAAGCCACTTGGAAGAAAGTCCTGTTGTTCCTGACAAGCAGTCCAATATTGATGGCAGTGCAAGTTATGCCAATGGCAGTCATGAAGGGGAACCACAATATCCTGCCTCTACAGGATTGATATCAGTTTTCCCAAAAGTTGTATCTCATGACATAAACAGCCAGGAGAGGGACTCTGCAATCTCACGGTACAAGGAGAAGAGGAAAACAAGAAGGTAGTGCTCAAAATTTGCTCTAGAAATAAGTTTACTCTCCAAATTGAAATTGCTTTCTTTTATCATTCACTGATAGTGCTGATATAAAGCCTGACTCAAACAGGAAGCATTAATGTGGCATATGTGAAGTTGTAGTCTCTGCACATGTGATATGAACTAACATTTCTTTTCTAAAAAAATAAAAAATAGGTACGATAAGCACATTAGATATGAATCAAGGAAGGCTCGAGCAGAAAGCAGAACGAGAATTAGAGGGCGCTTTGCAAAGATGGATCGCTGAAATAGTGGTAAGCAATATTTATTATACTGCTGCTTTATGTGATATGGATTGCTTTATTTGCATTGGATGGCGCTCGTAGGCCACACAAATACATCAATATATTGTTGGTTCATTTGCAGACATTGAATTTTGGTATGCTATTTGCATTAACTTGGTCATAGCAGAATGGATTTGCATTAGTAACATATATTTTGCTGTTAGCATAGTGCTGTGACCTTTTCATGCCTGATATACGCAATCTCTTTCGTCTGTTAAACACAGCAGATTTCTCGAGTATGGGGGTAAATTAAGGTAGAAAACAGCATGCTGGATATTTTGCTAGGATGAATGGCTGGCATTCTGCCATGCAGCTACGACCTTAGATGATGTGATTGTTAGCTTACAATTATACAGTATTTTGTGTACTATTATTTGTTTAATAATCCTAGTTGAAGTGAAACTAAATCTTCAACTTCAAATATTTTCTTACAGTAATATTAAATCAGAGATGTCAAAATCGGCAGATTTCATGTATGAAAGAGCTAGGCTTTGTTTCTATGTATCAGAAAATTGTCAGTGTGTATGTGTCAGTAGCATAGCTTGTATATATGTTAAAGAAACATCAATACTTGTGTTCCTGTAACTAAAATGTGAACATTTTATTTCTTGAAATTTTTTTATTAGTTCAGGTATATACTCTTATCCATGTACTAAACCGATAGAAGATTAAATAATAGAGTATATATCGATGATCCAACATCAAAGTGTGTAAAACATTTATATATTTACCGAAAAACTATCCTTATTTTTTAGAGAAAATTCTAGTCTTTTGGATGCTTGAATTTGAAATAGAAAACAAGAAGGAAAACAATATCACTTGGTTGACAAGTAGAAAGCAAGCATTTATTCATAGATTTGCTGTTATTTATGATAAAAACATTGTTATGAGCAATATTTTTGAGGTTATTTATAATAATAATCCATTGATTCAGCAAGTATGTATATATCAGCTATTGAAATACCATATCGTCTTTTATATATTAGTAGAATATCTCATGCACCTACGAATGATGTCATGGGCATGTAAATCAATGAATTAATAATATGGTATTTAATTAAGCAAACATTAGGTTAAAGAACAACCTAACACATCCTAAAAGTGGAAGTACCCACTGCCATAAAATTAACAAATGGAAACATGCATCTTCTTCCAAAATAATGTTTTTCTTTTGCCTGAGCTGAACCGTGTAAATAATAATTACCTAAAACTATATTTATACGTCCTCCACAAGCCATTTATAGTTGTATTACTAAATTATTGGAATTTTTTTAAAAATATTCTAAAATTAATAATATTATTATTCTTATTGTATAAATTTATTTTCTAAAAATACTATTTTTTTAATTTATAATATTATTATTATTTTTCAGTTATTTATTCAAAGAAATACAAAAAGAAAATCGTATTTTTAATATTTTAACAAAGTAAAAATAAAAGATATTATAAATTTGATTAAAAACAATTAAAAAAAAGATATGAATATTTTTGATATTTTCCTAAATTATTTGGTGGGTTGTATTCATATATATAACCTCCACCGCCAATAAAATCAAAGGTAATGTATTGTACGTAATTTGTTGCCACTGAATTAACTAAGACGGATCCCCAGTTGAACTATTGAAGTTAATTTTAATTGACGTACACGATATGTGTTCATGTCCATCAAAGAGAAGCTAAGCACAAGGCTCCAAGAACAGCTGTTGCAAACTCTGACTAAACAACAAGAAGGAAAAGTTTTTGCAAATGTGCTTTCTAACGTTCTAAATGAGTAGCAGCTAGGGTTTCCTGTAAGAGAAAACAAGAAGAAACCAAAGAAAGGAAATACAGATAGAAGCATCGCATTAAAATATATGAAAGAAATATGTGTAAGATTCAATGCAAGAAGAAGGGTTACACTGTATTCCTATAACAGAAAGATTAATGCAAATTAAAGTTTTGGAGAGAAAAGCCCTTAAATGGGTGATTGCTGATATCATTTCTTTTGCATTCTTGCTGATCAACAATTCTGTCCCAAGTGATGATTTGGAAAGTATATCCCTCCTCCCCAACTATATATCAAATCTGCTGATTACACAAATATGACATTTTTTTAGTATGAATTATACTTATAATAACTGACTTGCTAAAACTAAAATAGTTGAATTTCAACATTTCTTTTAAATACCTAAATTTTTTTTAATAAAATTTCAAATTAATTCTTATTCAGTTTTTTGAAATTTATAAGTGGATACAATTTGTAATAAAAAATATTAAAATTTATATTTATAATTAAATTATTACTGAGATTTACTTTTAATAATATCGGTGAATTTTTCTAATATTATATTTTTAAGGTGAATTACAATGCAGTTATTACATTTTATGATTTGCAACAAAAATATATTAAGATTTTAATTTATAACTAAATAATTACTAATAATTTTAATAAAATAATGCTATACAACCCATCAATATTTGTCTCAACTATTTTCTATATGATGTAATATATAATATATTTACTAAGCTCTCTTAATATTTTAAAATTAAAAGGTAATTTTATAAAAATATTATATCTCATCAGGTAGATAAGAGTCGGAATAAATACTAATAGGATGTTTAGCATTATTCATTTTAGTAACATTAATAAATTTCTTTATTTAGATGATGTGGGATTTCAAAATAAGTATTCTAAGAGTTTTTTTAACTGCACGCCAAAGAGAGTAAATAAAATATGGCAATTTTGCCCCGTCTCCTTCAATTATTGCTTAATTAAAGTTAAAAGACACTTGTCTTTTTATTGTACCTCAAATCAGCTAATTTTTAAATTTAAATTTTGCTGGTCACTGCTATTTTTTCTAAATTTTAAAATTTTATTAATACAATAATATAATATAAAAATTATTTTAAAAATATCTATTAATTAATTTTAATATTATATAAATTAATACTATCAATAAAAATAATATTATTATTTCAAAAATTAAAAATTTATTATATAATAAAAAATTAATTTATTATTAAATATAATAATAATAATATAATTTAAGATATTATTTTTAAAATTAAAATTATTATATAATTAAAAATTAATTTATTAATTAATAAAATATTAAAATATAATTAATATATTATTTTTAAGATAAAATTAATATTATTATCTGATTATAAAATTATTATAATATTAAAATATAACTAATATATTACTTTTAAAATTATAGTTAGTATATAATTAAAAATATAATTTATAATTAATAAATTAAAAAATTTATAAAATTACATATAACTTAAATTTAATATATCAAATATATATATATATATAGGAACTGAGATGAAATTATTTTAGCTATTTATTTGACAAAAGAAAGAAATGTTAAAGGGTAGGATGTCCTATAAATAGACGAAATTACCCCCCTTGATTGGAGGAGGAGTTCAAAATGTAACCGCCAGTGGGGTCTTTCTAAATTGTGATCTCACGTGCAACAACCAAGTTTAAACACAGCATTTCAATTTACCCTTTTAGATTCATTCCATCATAACCTCGCTTTTGTCCTTTTTTATGTATCAATCATTTGCTTCACGTCAGCAAATGGCTCAACCCTCAAGCCCCAAGCTACTCTCTATTTCCCGCCACTAAATGGGCTTTGCTTTCCTTTCCTATAAATTACTATAAAAATATAATAATTTTCTAGTAATATGTCCAGAATTAGTATAAATCTTATATACTCACTTATTATATTTTTCTTATTCTTATTTTATTAATAATATTTTTATTCGTAATAAATAAGAATAAAGCTAAAAGAAACTATTAATATCTTATTAATTTTTTTAAATGTCAAATAATTTGAAACAAGATAAAGCGATATTTATTTTAAAAATCATGGGAATTGCATCTCCATATATAAATTTTTTATAGTGTTTAATTGAAATTATAAAATTTTTTATTTACGAATGTAAAATTTATATATTTTAAATAGAATGAGAGCTAATTTATTATTTTATATAATCAAATTTATAAAGAATTATTTATTATTAAATTAAATTTTAACAATGTCAGTAGAATTTTTCTAAATGAGATTTATATTAATAAATTAGTATATTTTATAATATCAAAATATTTTTTTAATTTTATATTTTTTTTAAATAAAATAATTTTTTTTTTATAAATTTGGAGGTTAGAATGTTTTCCATATTATATATAATGTGAGAGTTTATAATTGTATGGTAGGTAATGGGTTCATTGGGCATTTAATACATAATAAAAGAAAAAGAAAAAGTTTCAAAATAGTTATACATTTAAGAAGAGTGTCACTTTTCTAAACATAAAACATTTAAAAAGTGCATATCGCTCTTGAATACGAGAAGATTGGGCGGTAATATACCAGCAGGAATAGCCAGATAAAATAATGACCTCAAACGAACACACGCATCGATCAAGGAATTCATCGCTCAATAGATCTCTTTGCAATTCATATTTTCTTGGACAATGGGAACTTTTCTCAGGAAACAAACGAAACGTCACAGTTACTTTACACGACATATATACGTTAAGCTAATGCTAGCTGGCAATAGTCCATTGAGCAGCAAACTACCAAAGGAAAAACAAACAACGGGCCTTGAAGGCCCATTTACCATGATGGCATCAGATACATCATCTAAAGCTTAAAGCGAACAGGGAAGCTCAAAAGCTGGGAGTAGATGACGACCAAAAAGGGAAATAAAAGATGGCAAAACTCAAAAACGCACATCTAGTATTAGGTTTCTTGAGCTTACAAAATATCCGGGAACGGTTTGTTCTTTAGCTTAATGGAAAGAGTGTCTAAAATGAGTAGTTTCCTAGTCACCTCCTTCCCTTTATAGCCATATTTAAGGGTGTGAATTTCTTGGAATCAACATTCATACAAGTTAAGCTCTTCTTGCTTGGTGATCTCGATAGCATAATCAAGTATCAGATCACCTTACAAACAACTTTTTTTTCATATTTTCAGGAATGGCACTAAATGATCCTCGCTTCATTCTTGCCTTTGGTATTCTTGGTAAATCTCTCTTTCTTTCTTTCCCGATTCCAAGTGCATGTTGGACAGATTTCTAATGCTTTCATTTCATCTATATATGTGTTGCATTTTCAGGTAATATCGTGTCCTTCCTCGTATATTTGGCTCCATTGTAAGTTAACTCTCTGTTTCTCCCCCTCTCTTTATATGCACTCATCATCGGTTGCATTCGATTTACTCGTTAGTTTATTTGCTTTTGTTTTCAGGCCAACCTTTTGGAGGATTGTCAAGAAAAAATCAACAGAAGGATTCCAGTCCATTCCGTATTCGGTAGCACTGTTTAGTGCCATGTTAACTCTCTATTATGCCACTCTCAAGGAAAATGCAATTCTGCTCCTTACCATAAACTCCATTGGCTGCCTCATTGAAGGCATTTATCTAACAATATATATGATCTATGCAACACAGACCTCCAGGGTACGTAAATATATACCTATTACTTTCCATCCATATATTTCTCTTTCTTCTCTTCTATTACATGTATTTCTTTTATAATCCACCATTTAAAATCTGACATATATATATTATTGTTCCATTTGGCAGAAATTCACCTTCAAACTGCTTATCCTTTTCAACTTGGGGACATATCTGTTAATCGTAATGTTGGCATCCGAATTGACACATGGCACTCTTAGGGTACAAGTTGTTGGGTGGATTTGCGCCGTCTTCTCTGTCTGTGTCTTCGCTGCTCCTCTTAGTATCATGGTATGAAATAATATGCCTTCTGCTAATTTTAAATACTTGAACGATTAATGACCAACTTTTGAATGAGCAATGTGCTAATTTCTAATAAATTGCTGTACACATGTTCGTTCTTGATCTCAGAGGCTTGTTATTAAAACAAAGAGTGTGGAGTACATGCCATTCTCACTGTCATTCTTCTTGACTCTCTGTGCTATATCCTGGTTGGGATATGGCCTTGCTGTGAATGATTACTTTATCGCAGTAAGTCTTTAATTAACCCTAATATATGCTGTATATATATATATATTAGCATTACTATTCTCTTTTCTCTACTTAATAATATCCCCACTTATTTTTTCGTTTCCCTGTTCAGTCACCAAACATCCTAGGATTCTTGTTTGGTATAGTTCAGATGGTACTGTACATGATCTACAAGAACAAAAAGAATGAGATCTTGCCTACCAGCACCTCACAAGAACTAGCAGTAAGTAAACCTGAAACGAGCCAAGATCGTGAGAACTCTAATTCCAGCAGCTTAAATCAGCAAGATCTTGAAGCAGCAAAGGATGACAGAAGAGAAAACAACAAAGCAGTACCAGAAGAAGCAAGTGAACGCAATGGGTATCGTGCGACTTGTTTCGGGATTTCTTTTTAACCTGATGATGATGATGACACGGAGTCTGCTTCCAAGCAGATTATATATGTTGATCTACAATTAGTTACTCTTCCATTTGGTTTTTTCCTTCGTATAGCGAAGTTATAGGGGAATACGTTTTGTGGGAGCTTTTGTCAATAATTTATACAAATCCATAAGCAATAAAATTTCACACCAGAGACGCATTGTTTCTTCCAGCAGACTAAATCTTCCAATTTATGATTACAACTCAAACTTTAGATTCAAATTGATTGATTAATAATTACGATGCGGAACAAGACGAGAAAAGTTGAATAAAAAGTGCCTCTCTTTTTTGCACTCTTAGTGTTATTTTAGCCAAAATTGCAAAATGCTGCCTTAATTACTGTACTCTAATTTCTTGCAAATCTTTGTAGTACAATGTATGTACATGTTTAACGCCTTTAAGGGTCCCATTGATTTAAAATTTGTTACAAGACCCATTAGTTATAAAAAAAGTTTGCGCAATTTAATCCTGGTAAACTCTTTTAGTTTTGGCAAAAACTACTCTTATTTCATAAGTTTGTGACAATTCTGGCCAATTTAAGATTAGTCAAGATTTCTTACGAAGAAAAGAAAGACCACTCAAAATTGAACTACTTAATGCATGCCTATTTTACATACTACATCATTCAGTTTTGTTCCTGATATTTTTATTATATATCAGATTATTCGATTTTGACTATAGTCAAAAATTAGCTAGAAGTACCATAAAATAATAAAATTGGACTAGTTTTTCCAAAATAAGAGTATTAAAACATGCAAATTTATTTTTTCATTTTTTACTTTTTACTTTTATTAACTATTTCGCCTTACGTTTATAAGGGGGAAAACAATTGTAGAAGGAAAAAGGAAGAAAAGCAAACGCAGGCTACAACGATGTGGCAGAATATTTATCGTTTTTTTTATTTTGAAGATTCTTTTATCACGAAATCCAAATGTGTAAATGAAACTAATTAATTTATTATTCACACTTTGTACAGAATTCAGTTAAATAATTTCTATTAATATTAGTCTATAACTCAAATTTAAATATAATAATTATTCTATATATATATATATATATATATATATATATATATATATATATATGAGCTCTGATTTCTTTGAAAGTATAAAATATGCATGAATGCATACATCTATTCTTTCAATCTAATAAAATAAATAAATTATAAATTAAAAATAAAATTGAGTATAGAAGCATAAAAAAAAAGAATTAATGCAATTAATAAATCAAAGACACTGAAAAAACACAAATAAAAGCCATTGAAAAATTAAATTTATAAATAAAAATGAATAAAAATACTATAAAGAACACTTTAAAGAATCATATAAAAATAAAAATTTATAATGAGAAAAAATAAAATAAAAAAATAAGAATTAAATAGTTGTAAAGTAAGATTATGTAAAGTAGCAAGAAACACCATATATATTATACATACAATATATATAGTTGAAGTAATTAAAACAAAATAAGAGAACATTAAAACCGCATACACTAATCTAAAATTTGATTATTTCTTCTTGTTTTACTAGAAAGAAAGATGAAAAGGCATTTTGGAGAAAAGATTAAAAGAAAAAGGAATAAAGAAAAGATAGAAAGGAGGATGGATACCATTTTCATGTCATAGCAATGCTACCAATATCATTTCAACAGTGACAAGTGTTAGGTGATCGAGAATATAATTATTATGCTATAGCAAGCTTTTCTCTTTAGGCCAAAGCTTGGTTAAAATCTATTAAAGAATTTATTTTATTTAAAAGATATATATAAAATAATAATAAAGTTAAAAAGAGATATTTTAATACTATAAATCACATTAAAAAACTAATATGAAATTCATTTAAAAATTCTATTTATTTTATTAAAATTTAGTTTAGATATAATCAATTCCACACAAATTTGAATATGTAGAACTATAAATTAATTTTTATTTATATAGAATTATAAATTAATTTTCACTTTATTTAAAGCATATAAACTTTAAATTTGTAAATAAATTTCATAAATTTTATGAATTTCAACAAAACACACTGTAAATGAATATCAGAGAGACAAACAATTTCATATGTACATCAGATTTCATTTGTAATTTAGCATGACATGAATCTCGAAGAGAGCAAACACAACATTAAAAATTAAATATATCACTTAAAAATATTTGAAAAGTAATGAGAAGTGGGCGAAAAGGTATAAATTAAAATTTAATTTGTTAGTTTTCGAAAATGAGATTTCAGATTTAAATAAATTTTTTTGCATTAGTTGAATTTTTATTTTATAGTGAATGTGTAAGGAAATGATTTGTTATAAAAGACTCATAAATATTACTCGATTTTAATAATTTTAACATCACAAGTTGTGGTGAAAGTGTTGGTTTTAGTTTAGCTTTTATGTTGAGTAAATAGTAACACTTCAGGTTATTTTGACCCGATCTAAATTAGATTTATGCCTATAGATCTCGGTAAATTATATCATGGACCCATGTACATACAACATTATAAATCTAGGTCATCTTACATGTGAGTAGTCTTTTTCTTTAGGGCTTTGTTTGGTTGTTTCTTAATTGTATTAAATTTGTTTTCTTTTCTTTTCTTATGTAGCCTTTTGGATATAAAATAGTAATGTCACCAATTAATTAATTATAAAATCTAAAAAATAATTTTTATATTTAATATTTGGTAGATTAAAAATTTATTAAGTATTAAATTTTTAAAATTATTTTATTTAGTATTAAATAGTACTAATTGTCTTATTTAAAATTTTTTTTAGCAGTTACTCTCTCCATTCTATACTAATGAATTTTTTTAGTATTTCATTTGGATTAAAAAAAATATTAATAGATTTAATTATAGATTCTATAGATATTAATATATGTATTATATTAAATAAACCTCAAGTTACATTTGATGAACTTATAGTTTGTAGATAATGAACTTTTTATTTTTTAACCTATGAATACTGATTTGTTTTATGTACAAATACTATATCCATTACTTATAATATATATATTTATTTATTATTAATGTCGGGTCATTAAACATGAACTTTATATTTATCACTTATAAAAGTATACATTCATTTGTTATTAGTTAGTTCATTACTTATAAATCGTATATATATTTGTTATTATTGTAATTTTCATTAATAAAAAGTGTATATTCATTAATTTTTAGTTATAAATTTGTTCTTAATATATGACTATGCTATTTATTACTTATAAAATATAAATTTATTTATTATTGGTGCCAGATTCATTAAATATAAACTTTAGGTTCATTACTTATAAGATGTATATTCATATGTTATTAGTGTGAGGTCTACCGAACATAAATTTTAAGTTCATTGCTTATAAATTGTATATTCATCTACTATTAGTATTAGGTTTATTAAACATAAACTTTAAATTCAATAAACATACACTTTAAGTTCATTACTTATAAAATGTATATTCATATGTTATTAGTGTGAAGTCTATTGAATATAATTTTTAGATTCATTACTTATAAATTATATATTCATATACTATTAGTAAAAGATTTATTAAATATAAAAATATATATTCATTAATTTTTACTAGAGAACTTGTTCTTAACATGTAAATCTATTTCTTAATTATGCTTTTTTAAATCATAATTTATAAACCTCATATATATATATAACTATTTTTTTATGTTTATTATTAATTATGTTAATTAAAATTTCTATTATTTTAATATACAATATCTCTTTATAAGAATGTTAATATATTCATTTAGTATTGTAGTAAAAAAGAAATATAAAATACAATAAATTGTAAGAATCGAAATATAAATATTATAATAATTAATAAATAATATAATAAAAATTAAGGAATGAGACATGATAAAGAAATATTTAATAGTATATTGATTCATCTCTCTTGTAATGAATTTAACTTTGTGGTATTAATTTATTTTTTTATTTATTAACCACTTAATTACATAAGATGCCAATTAATGTCTAATTAAATAAGTCTTAATTTCATTATTTATTAAAACATGCGCCTAACTTTATAACTTAACAATATAGGTGTATTTTAGTTTTGGCATATGATTCTTCATGTGTCCGGATGAATGATATAACAACTCATAGATCTTCTACTCGTTTGTTATTTTGTTGTGAAATATGAATATTCAATGTGTTTCAAAAGAAAATAGAAATCATGTTTATGTTATTTATACATGTAAATCCAAAAGAGCAAGTAACCCTTTGCGACTGCCCAAATAAAAATAATATAGCATATATTGGAACCAATCACTTGTAATTCTTTTCCTCTCTAAAGTTTTGATTGTTTACAATCTTTTTAATTTTCTTGTACCTCTTAAAGGATGATTGTTAAAATAATTTTTTAATTGTTACAAAACAAGCAGATATCAATCATAATTAATAATTAATAGGGTCTAAAGCGTCTAAGGTTTTAAATCTCTAACAGTTTGTTTAGATTATGGATTCATAATTCTTAAAATTAGATTTAATCCTAGGCTGAGTTAAGTTATATGATTGCTTATATTAAATATTATTTGGTATAAATATATTAATACATAAAATTAGTTAATCATATTTTTATAATCCTACGTTTGGTAGGATGGTTTAACTAGATAATAAATTGTTATAGTACTTAAATTATTGAAACATCCTTTGTTCTATATATAAAATATATTTTTCTTTCTCTCAAAACGTCTTCTAAGTTTGTCCATCAATCTACATTTAACTTTTGGCTTGAATTATCATTTATTTTTTTGCTCTAGATTATGCCGGTATAAGTATAGGCAATTGTGAAATAAATTTAAAAATTAAGATAATTTTTTACAGAAATGGTATAAAAACTCAAAGCTATATCAAGATTTTATTAATTGTGGATTAGTAATCCCACCATATATGGTTTACTAAAGACATAGAAGAGCTTGGTTTTAGATAAGACTTATCTCATGTGTTAGCTAAGCTATTGGGATTATTAAATTCATCATTTATCATATGTACCAAATACAATATTAATAATATTATGACTCATAGTTAAACAATCTCATATACCAAACGGACCGTCAAGGAAAATAAGAAATTGTTTTTGAAATTTGGGCTCATAGCACAATAGCAACTCAGCTCATAAGCCTACATAATAAATAAAATTTTAAGAAAAGTCCTTGAGATTAACAACTTTTGCACAAGGGTACTTCACATATGGTACCATAACCACTATAGCTCATGTCGGAGCGACTGAATCAGGATTGAATTTGGAGAAATTTTATACGGATAGCGCTACCTCCTTTCATCCCAAAAACACCATAATCATCATAAAACATAAAAGACATGAAATACAAATGGACCATCATCGATACATCCATGTTTGCCCATCTCAAGCTAAAATAACTTTAATAACGGTATCGATACTTTACTGAAACCACCATTATCTCATTAAAAGCTTTGCATTCGATTCCTTCTCCTCACTCTATCAAGATACACTAAAATAGCATTGCCAAGGCTTTGACCGGTGAGAGCTTCAAAAACCGATGAATCAGAAGGAGGCTACAATAAAATAACCATAAAAGAAAAGAAAAAAAAAACTAAACTGAACATTGTTGACACCATACAACAACACCAAATAGAAACATAGATCTAGATATTAAAAAAACATACAAATATATCCATAGCATACACAATAATGGAAAAAGGAAAAAATAGAGCCATTATCGGGTAAGCTTCCGATGGCTAAACTTAACAAGACCTATCCAAACCGATCATCCAACAACGGAGAGCAAGAGCAAACAATCACTTTTATAGAAGAGTCGAGAAAAAAAAAAAGGGATCAATAATTAAATAGTTTAGTTTATGTGAAAGAAATTAAGTATAATAACGGCATACTGTTGTTTTATTTTTCTTAATTCTTTTAGCTTGAATTTTGTTAGAATTCCATATTAAGATATGCAAATTTATTTTTATGAATTACAGGCCTCATATATATATATATATATATATACATATCTCCCTTCATAAACAAAGATTTAACCACCATTCGATTTTTATGATCATACATAGAAAATATGTGATTAAATATCTAAAACCACGACAAATCTTTTGTTTGAAAGAAAAATTACATTATTTTATTGAAGCCAGGGGTTCTAGGAATAAAAAAAACTCTCAAAGTCTTTGCCTCTCCCTGCCGTTGGTGGTTTCCCAATGTCCCCATCGGCAAGGACTCTTCTTCTTCTTCTTCTTCTTAGTTTTTGTTGTCTGATTTTTATTTTTTTATTTTATTTTATCTAGGCGTAATGGCTTTTTCTAAGGAGTTATAATTTTTGTTCCCAAGTCTTAGCTTGAGCTCATGGGGGCCTCTTCTGCTAGTATGTTAGTTATAGAATTTTTCTTCGATAGTCCAGTAGCAGAGATGCAAGGTTCATTTTCAACCTTCTCTGAGTTTGGTTCCAGTTTTTTTGGACTAGAGCGTTCATATCCGGTGTTTGACAATAGTTTTTGAGAGTGTCACAGCACCAAGAAAGATTAGTGTCTTGGTGGAGTTTCTTCCTTCCTCTCTAGGAGCCTACTTAGAGCAACCAAGTGCTCAATTTCTAGATAGTCAAAATTGGAATGCATTTTGTTTTCCCTCTCCCTTAGTCGGGGCAGCGGTACCTGGTTGCTGTTCCTTTTTAGGGTTTATGGTAGATGTGGGCTCTTTATATTTTTTTGTCATTTTATAATTGGATTCGGCATTTTGGCCTATGAACTTTGTATCTTTATTATGAATCCAATGAATTCGTTCTTGGTAAAACAAAAAATAAAACAAGAAAAGAAAAACTACATTAAAAAGAAAAAAGAAAAAGAAAATGAAGTTAGCGACGTCGCATGCAAAGAGAATCGGCGCAATAGTCGTTGGGCCTGGCCTGGCCCATGTTCTCTTCATCAAAACTACACCGTATCGAAGATTTCCGCCATAGGCCTTTCTCGTCTCCTGCTTTCTTTACTGGTCGAAATTAGGGTTTTCAACTTGTGCTATTCTCATTTTACTATCCGATCAATCAATTGCTCAAAATTAAGATAAAAGATGAAGAATCGGAACTCAAATAAGGATGAAGGAAAGAATGAGAAGTTTAACGGCACAAAATCGATGGACATGAAAAAGAAGAAAAAGAAGAACATGATGCGATTAGGAGGACAGGGTCTTTCCCTCGAAGTCTTTGCTAATGCGAAATCCAGTAGCAGTCACTACAATCCAGCTGTTATAAGTGCGAATTATTTTCTATTTAATTGCTTTAATTGTTTTTCTTTTTTAAGTTATAGCATGTTAATTGGAAATTTTCTCTATGTTTTCTATCAGAGAAGCAAAGAGAGTTTTACAAGAATGCAAAGTATGTGAGCAAATTTAAGAAAAAGATAAAGCAGCAGCAAAGTCAACCGGATAATCTGTCCTCAGCTGTTAAATCACTGGAGGTATGAGACATTTTTTTCTTTTAAATTTTTTTTTCTCTTCTAAATATCAGTTTTAGTAACCCAAATGAATTCTGTTAACTTATCAGTTTAATTGGCCAACCATTCGGTCAGGTGATTTTGATTAACATGTATGCAAAGATTTGGACTGGTCTTTTACTGCTTCCAGTGCTGTTTGCAGGACAAGGACGATGAAAGTGGAGAAGATAGAAATATGGTTAAAAAGAATAAGAAGAAGAAGAATGGGTCTCATAGTTTGAGAGAATTATACGAGAAACAGCACCAAGAGAAAGAGAAAGCAAGAACTGAGAGGGAGGCAATTATTAAAGCGAAAAAGGAAGAAAGAGAAAAGGCTGAAGCTCATAGAAAAGCTGAAAGAGAGAAGATGTTCAAGAAGACCCGACATGGTCAGCCTGTTATGAAGTATAGAATTGAGCATCTCCTGCAGACCATACAAGGTTCGAAATAAATTTTCAGCCATCTAGAACCTAGCATATGTTTTTTGCCCTTCTGTTAGGATGCCTGTATAGGTAACAGAGAAGTCGTTAACTATTCGGTTTTTCTTATATTGCGTGAAACATGACGGACTAATTGAGTTGCTGTTGCAACTTGAAAGAGTTTTGATGCATTTTGATATCGCACTGGATATATTGTTAATTCTACTGTACTATACTGAGATGTACTGATCACTGGATAAATAGCTTCAAATTCTGATAATTTCATAAGCTTTTCTCTCTCTTACCTTATGTGGTTACATATTTAGAATTCATAAGTTCATGTAAAGAGATAGTTTCTCTTTTAAAAACCCATGTTGGTAGATATGTTCTAATGAGAGGGAGAGGGAGAAGTAGCAAAAAGGAAGAATAGGAAAACATCACTATGCATTCAATTACAGAAACCTGACCTGAGTGGCACCCTTCCTGCTTCAATATTCTCACTAAAATGATACATACATGAAACTTTATTTTCTGTATGAAAGCATCATAGGACTATCACCCTTATACACGCACTCAAAGTCCATTATCTGAAATTTAGAATGGACAGAAATCATCAAATATCGAAAGGATAAAGAGATTTATTTTAGTAGTAATAATAATCTGGATCCCTACCCGAGGAACTAGATTAAGAGGTATATGCCTGATCTAGGCAGCACCAGTTTTCCGAGAGACGTTGTTAGGCAATCTGGCGGAGGACATAGCGCCGTGGAGGTGGGATACAAGTGGCCATGATGGCGATAGCAATGACAATTGCCATTAGAAGTCCCGTTAAGTTGGAACCACTGTCTTCACACAATTCAGAACAAACAAGTTTCCCCATCTTCAGCAACCTTGAAACAAAGCCTTTCTTCTTTCCTGTTTTCGTATCTTTTAGGAAAGCAACAAATAAATTCTTCTATTAGTATTTTTCTTCTTTTCTTTCTAATTTATTTTGGTTCTCTTCATATAAGCTTCCTTTTAGTTTCAAATCAAGTCAAGTCAAGTCAGCGTTAAATTTTTTATTTAGTAAAGACAAACGTCCATTGGTCGATCGAAGATGACTAAGAAAAGTCTATGTGTACATGTTTTTAAACGGGTAATGAAAATGAAATGCAGTGAGAACTGGGAGAAAATAATACAACGCCCCATGGTTTAGACCGACGGAGAAGCTATCATTTGATTTTGTGGTATGCGCACTAAATGTTATTCTCTTTATAATTTCCTTTGGGGTCACAACTAATATAGGTAAGATCATCCTGCTTAATAGTTTTTCCCCTTTTACCAAAATGTTAGTTTTGATTGATAATTATTATTGAATAGATTTTAGCTCTATTTCAGAAATTATTCTGTTATTTGGAAATAAATATATGGAGAATTCCAGAACTTCAAAAGAGGAGGTAGTAGAAGAATTTGTTTTTTAAAGTTAAAAAGGATAAAAATTAAATACATATATATGGAAAATGTTGAAAATTATGAGAGTTGGGGCCTCCAGTCCAGCCCTGTTCACGCCCTTGTATGGTCACAAGAGGATGAAGAGGTGGTAATTTTTCTAAGATTTCCTTTCACTTAATAGAAGGAAGATAATTTAATTTTCATCGATTGGTTTTCGAAAGATTAGAACCACTCAGCCTTAAGTCTTTGCGGTTGCGTAGTCCATTTCTCCTCCAGTCTTTTGGAATTTAATATATCAGTTTTAGAAATTCAAGGTTACTTCGATTAAGAAACTCAAAAACAATCCCCTTGGGTTATCTCCTTTCCTTTCTGATTATGGCATGTTCTTCACTAGCAGAAGCTCATGAACATTTGGTCCACCTACTAGCAGTAAATTCATAATAATCTCTCGTTATAAAGGAAATAATATGATTATAAAGAAAGAAAGAATAAGAAAAGGAAGAGGATATGAATTGCAAAAGTATCTTCATAACTGCAGAACTTCTAACAACAATACACTGATAATTTAAAATAAAAACACCACAGTGTATATTAATCAATCCTTTAACAGGACTACTACACGAATAAAAAGATGAAGAAGAAGAAGGCTAAAACATGAAGATGCGGACTGCTGATGTTAAGCAAGGCGACGCATGACATAAGTTCTACGAGGAGGAGGGCTGCAGATGACCATTAGAGCTAAAGCAATCACCAGAGCCATTAAGAGTCCCGTAAGATCAACATCGCTGCCTTCGCTTATCTCCGAGCACACCAATTTCCCCATCTGAAATCCAAAGATGTAACAATACAGGGGTGGGGTGTCTCCGAAATTGAAATATGTAATGATCGATACAAGGCTTATGGCTTCTTTTAAAATTGCGGTCCGCAGTCAAGCCTGCATTGGAGAAGAGATGAGAATGCGAAACTTCTCTTTTAAAAGTCAAATCAATGAAAATATATGATAAATGGCATGACTAACCATATGTTTAGATATTGACTCTACATTTTATCTATTCCGTGTCTATTGCATATAAGGATGGGTTACACACACCTCCATCTTGGAGCAGTTAGACTAGTCCTATCCTATCATGGAATGATGGGTTTACCGGTCACAGCCCGTATGTCGCTACTGGACACAAGATACCTCAAGTATGAGCATGCAATGATCGGAACGATCGTCACAACACTCAACACAGGAAGTGTTGTCTTGATCTTCTTCCCTAATTTCAATCTATCCCTCAGTGATCCTTATCTTCCCACTACACTAAAAGTTCAAGTCCAGATAACAGGAGCGAATCAAGTCGATAACGCTCTCTCTGCAACCCTACACCATCAGATAGTTTATAGACTACAGGATCATGCATTGAATCTACAGATCCCAGGCTTTCAAGCCTCCTCTGATGCATTGTTCATTATGGCCGACTCTGGCCAGATCCCCACTATTGTCCAAGCTCCCAGGCAGCTGGAAAAGGAAGATCTTCAAAAGTTGATCCCGACTGAGTGGGTCACCAACTACGAAAAGCTTCAGGCATCTCAATCTAAGCCTGTTCAAGCTACAGATCCTCTCTTTATCAATCAAATAGATGGAACTGTCAAAACGATCTTCACAAAGACTGGGGAATCTTCTTCAGCTCCATCCTTCTTTCAAGCATCCATGATACAACCGGTATCAAGGCCAAGGGAAAAGATCCCTATTCATTCATTCCAGTCCTCTGGAAACCAGATCTACGCCGCCCAAGTCAAAGGACACTTCGTCTGGGATGTTGCCCCAAAGATGTGCCGCCCAGGATGCACTTGTGATAATAACTTAGACTTTGTTGAACCTTCCTTTCGGCATCCAAAAAGGAATCCTCGAAACATGTCACCGGACACTCCATGTTCAGAAAGGAGATCAAAGCCGGATGACCGGGATCCAGATGGTTCCCAAAAGCAACAGACAAGTAAAACACCTCTCCCAATGTTTGATGAGGCCATCGAGTTCCTTGCAAAAGAAGGAAAAACAGTCATTGATATCTCTTACGATGAATTCAAGGTACTATTGGCTCAATTTAAAGTCGAATATGGAAAATCCCCTTCTGCAACCTGTAGAAAAGAGATCCAGAAAGATCTAAGAGTTTATAGGCTGGAAAATGAAACCTGCAAGAGCTTAGCTCCCACAGGGTTTGAAACCACGGTTTCGGTTACAACGCCACGAATTTCTAGATGTTCTTCATCTCTGTCTTCCATATCAGCGGTTTAACCAGCAATTCAAGAGTGCTACATGTTCCACCCAGAGGATTTCCCTCCTTTAGGAAAAACGGAGAACAAGAGATCAGAAATTCTTCCTTTAAGGATTTCTCCCTCTGGATCTATAGAGCCCCTGACACCTCCAAAAGAGGTGCTAAACTGGCAAACCTACAACTCGATAGTCCAGAATACTTATCTAAAAAAGATAGATGGGAAACTGGACCAAGCTTTACACCTGGCTCAAAAACTGGATCATAAGTTGGATACTTTCTCACAAGAAGTACTCCAGCTCCACTCATCGCTCACTGCAAAATATCAAGCTCTGGATAGAGAGCTTCGGATACCTCAGCCCATTACTCCCGCCTTCATACAAAAGGAAAAGGAGATCACACGGCTGAAGAAACAAATAGATCAAATTGAGCATGATCTTCGGAGAGACCAGTCTACTATAATTCCATCCTTTACTTCAGCAGCCTCCACATCATCTGCTATTGCTCCTTCGTACTATTCTTCATTCCTTTTTCTTTCACAACCAGAACAGCCACAAGAAACCCTTTATCAGCCATTTGACACTTTCTCTCATCTTTACCCAAAACACCCAAAAAACCTAGAAAAGAAAACCTCTCTTCCTCTAGCCTGTAAAGAAAAAATACCAGAAAAATCTCTCATCAGTCCGTATGATTCAGAATCCTCTTCGAATACTTCAGAGATGGCGGACATCACTGAGATTCTCATGAACACTTCTACTACTGATCCCAGTCCAGAAATAGTGGAACCTAAGGATGAGGATGCTCAGTCATTCTTTACTCCCACTGGAGCTCCAAACCCAAGGTCAAAACCAGCTAGCACGGGACCTTGGTTCACTTTTGATGACCTACCCCCATCGAAATGGAAGGACAAGCTTTCCGAATTCTTGGCATGGATTGATCTTCAGATGACCCTTGAAGGGGCCACACTCAAAAAGGTCCTTGCCGAATTTGTCACAAGATTTACCGGAAGCTTAAGAGATTGGTTTCAGTCTCAGCTTGAGTACACCAGGCTCCAATTTATCACTCTGCCAACTCCATCAGCAGCAGTAACAATCCTCCATAACCAGTTCCTTGGGAGTCATGACCTTGTCATAAGACAGCAGAAACAAGAGTTCTTTGATCGAAAATGCTGTTCATTAAAAATGAAGGATCTGGAAAAGCACTATTCGGCTATGTCCAAACTCTACTATGTCATTGGAGGACATGATGGTGACGATACACTAAAGTATACCTTCATCACCTCTCTGCCGGATGAAATACAACCTGAGGTCAACAATATGATTGCGGCAACAAAGAGACCAGTCACCTCTATTACACTTGGCGAAATCTGGCAATTCACACTCTCTTCCATTAAGAGACTGTGTGATCAAAAAGAGTTATTCAAAAGGTTATCTCAAAGGGACTTGATAGTCCAAAAGGCTTGCAACAAGAACCACCTCAAGATTAAGTACAAAGCCGCCAACTGCGTCTGTTCAAATCATAAGAAGAAATCTGGACATCATTTCCAGAAATACGACAAGAAGTTCGGGGAAAGAGAACTTAAAGAGATTCAAATACTTCCGTAAGAAACGGAATCAAGGGTACAAGTCTGACAGATGTTTCATCTGCAAAAGAAAGGGACACTATGCAAAAAATTGTCCAAAGGAATCCAGAAAAGTCAGTAAAGATGATTCAACAAGTCAGCATGTCTTTATCTCTTCCAAACTCTTTTGAAGCGGAGATAGAATCTCTACTTTCAGAGCAAGAGGATCTTACCCCAAAAAGCTTATTTGGGTTGGAAATGGAGTTCTCAGACTCCACAGAGTCCTCACAAGAATCTTCTTTAGACTCAGACGATAGTGAGATACCAATCTTGATGATTGGTCTGCGCGAAGAAAGTCAGGAGAATATTCTAGAAGATGTAATACAATATCCTCTCTCTCCAACCCTACTGTCTTCTTTCTTTGTTTCTTCTCCACCTCCTGAAACTTTTCAATTTACTACAAAACCCCCTCCAGTTCCATATATTCCCATACAGATCCTACCTTCAAAATACTCCAAGCCTGTACCAGTGATAGCTTTCTTTGACACTGGAGCACAAAGAAGCATGATGAACCAAATGGTTCTCCCATCAGAGTATTAGAAGCCCCATGATCAGTTCTTTAGGGCAGCCAATGGTCAAACCTTCAAAACCACTCTGATCACAAGACAAAGGATCGGAATACAGTTCTTTCCTGATTGCGTTGTATGGACGCACATCATTGGTTCGGATCTTCCAAATAAGGATATCCTAATAGGGTTTGATGTTTATCATCAAGCTCAAAAGCTCCAAATTCTTCCAACTGCATAAAGTTCAAGAGACAGTTTCGGTCATACACTAAAACTTTAAATCTGTTTTCTATGACAGACACAATTCTACCATTCCTACCATACACAAAAAAATTCCTTCAGTTTTGTCCAGAATCTCATTCACATTTTCAACACCCTCTTCCTCTGTGGAAAAATCCACAATTCTATATCAGCCTCCCCTTCAAACTTAATGAAGACATTAACCCTACTAAAGCCACACACATGGGAATGTCACCCACAGACCTAGCCCTTGCCCGATCAGGAATGCTTGACAGCGTGAAGGCCTAATTGAACCCACTACTTCACAATGGGCTTGCCAAGCCTTTTATGTGGAAAAAAGGTCTGAAATGATTAGGGGAAAAAAGAGGCTTGTCATAGACTACAAGCCCTTAAACCATTTCCTTCAAGACAACAAATTTCCTCTTCCTCGGATCTCAAATCTCAAAGTCCATATCCAAAAGGCCCAATACTATTCCAAATTTGACCTAAAGGCGGGCTTTTGGCAACTCGGTATCCAACCCACAGAGAGATACAAGAGTGGACTGTTATGCCCTTTGGGCTCAAGACGGCCCCATCTCAATTCCAAAAGACCATGATTGAGATTTTTGGGCCTATCCTTTACTCTTCTTTGATCTACATCGACGACATTCTACTATTCTCAGAAACAGCAGAGGACCACCACCAACTGTTACAACAGTTCTTTACCATCATCCAGAAATATTGCATTATGCTGTCAAAAAAGAAGAGCACTATTGGCCAACGAGAAATTGAATTTCTCGGTATGCATTTCAAGAATGGCCAGTACACATATGGTCCCCACCTGACAAAGGAACTTGATAATTTTTCAGAAGAGAATTTATCAGTGAAACAAATTCAACAGTTCCTTGAAATCCTAAATTATGTTCGAGAGGCCATTCCACACCTGTCTAGTTACACGTGCCACCTCTCAAAAATGCTCAAGAAGAACCCTCCTCCATGGGGAGCGGAACAAACAACAGCCGTCAAACAGTTAAAAGAGCTGGCTCACAATCCGCCACCTCTCACAATTCCGTCAACAGGAGAACTTATTCTACAAACAGATGCATCTGACTATGCATGGGGGGCCATCCTCCTAGAAAAGCTCCACGACAAGGAACAATTATGTGGATATGCATCGGGTCAGTTTTCCTCTTCAGAAAAATATTATCACACGACCTACAAGAAAATTTTGGCGGTCAAGTACGGGATAAAAAAGTTTGAATTCTTCTTGATTGGACAGCACTTCTTGGTTCGGATGGACAACTCCTCCTTCCCAAAGATTCTTGAATCCAACCAGAAGACCTTGCCTGAGCCCCAACTACTGCGATTAAAGTCATGGTTCAGCAGGTATGATTTTAAGGTTGAGCATATAAAAGGGATAAGAAACCTAATCCCGGATTTCTTATCCATAATTTTCAAACCTCAGAATCAGCCTATAGTCCTTCTCACATCTACCATAAATCTTCCCATAATTTTTATGGCTTCTTCATCTTCCAGAACCAACCTGCAACCTCCTTCACCACCAGATCTTCCCAACAACCTCACAACCAAACAAGTCACTGACTTTGCCCGGAACATGATGTTCCATTATTTGGCAACTTTTCAACAAACCTTCTCACTCCCAATACAACCCAACTTCTTTTTTTCAGATTACCCTTGGTGTCTGATTTATCACTTATCTCCTAAACATCCAAAACATGAAAGTGAGTTATGGTTCCTATGGTGCCTATCTACAGTCTGTCATCATGCTATAGAAGTGCCCATTATGAATCTTTTACACTTCTTCAACAATGAAGCAAACTCTGGGTCATATCCATAGAAATTCCTTACCTGGTTCAAAACTCCATATCAATGGACAGGAGATCTCCTTAAACTTATCCATGAGCATCGGTTATTCTCAGACAACATTTCCAAAGCTTCGGAATACCATGCTATATTCATATTACACAGGCCCTATCTCTGACTGACAGAAAACACATATGCAACCCAGAATATCTGTTACCATTGGAGAACACTTAATAGTCATCTACATCTTGCTTTGCCAGCAATCACAGAAGACCTAAAACAGGCCCTGCAATACAGAAATGAATCAAGGATGACTAATGTCTCAACACCATTAGTATGCACATTCAATGGACATCAATCAACTAGACAATCATGTTTCTCTAATCTTCCGACCCCACTGGATGATCCTACCTTAACCAGAGCACGGCAAGAAGCTCTCATGCAAGATTCCCAGCCAATGGATGATGATCAAAATGACGACATTTTCTAAGCATGTGAAGCTGTCGGCCACTCCTATTACTTTGAAGTAAAATATTAGATATTATTGTCCTATTAGGCATGTGAGTGAAGTGAATTATTGTATTCTGTCATATATGTGAGTGGAGTAAATTATTGTACATAGTCCTATTAGGCATGTGAGTGAATGATGAGTCGTCCTTATTGTCTTGTAAGTGGAGTGTGAGTGGAGTGAATTATTGTACGTAGTCCTATTAGGCATGTGAGTGAATAATGAGCCGTCCTTATTGTCTTATAAGTAGAGGATGAGTGGAGTTCCCACTAAGCCTCCTTTTGTACTCTTGTTAAGACTCTTCTCCCTATATAAGGGGAAGTCATTTTTGAATAAAAGATCAAGCAAGTTTTCCATTAAGCAATTTCTTACTCTCTCGTGGCCTTCTAAACTCTTCCCCTCTCTTCTTCTCGATCCAATGGCAATGAACTAATAGTTGCTACGATCTGTTTCTGGTATAATCCAAAAGGGCTAACTCGGCTATCGAAATCCAAAAGAGCAGAAAGACCCCCATGGCGAGGTGCCTCTTTGTGGTCTTAGCTTGAGGATACTCACATGCCTTGAGTTTACAGCATGAGGACTATGCCATGAACAGCTCTCGGCTCCCTTTGGTATCAGTAATATATATATTAAAGGTGTTTTTTAATTTTATAAATAAGAATGACTAGCAATATATTGAACTTTTTATATTTTTTCTTCGTTATACCAAGTGTTATTAATTATAAAAAAAATAAATAATATTTATTACTTTTAAGAAATTTAATATTTTATGAAAAAGTTGATAAATATATGAAAAATACTAAATTTTTCATAATCATGAAATGTATTGCTAAATTACAAAAAGTAACAATCATCTTCATATTTTTTCATAGATTATACTAATTTTTCATAAGTATTATTAGTTACGAAAAAATAAATGATATTACAGAAAATGATTACTGTTGCAAAATTTAATAATTTACGAAAAAACTGATAAATTTACTAAAAGTATTATAAATTTCTTCATAATTGCGAAATATATTGCTAAATTATAAAAAAATAATAATCATCTTTATATTTTTTCACAAATTATACTAATTTTTCATAAGTGTTACTAGTTGCAGAAAAAAAAATATTTTTGCGAAATTTAATCATTTACAGAAAAACTGGAAAATTTATAAAAAAATATTAAATCCTTTCGTAATCGTAAAGTATATTGTTAATTCTTTTAAAATATGTTCACAATTTACACTAATTTTTATAAGTCAAACTAGTTGCGAAAAGATGAATAACATTACAAAAAGATGATAATTATTACAAAATCTAATGATTTATAAAAAAAAATCAATAAATTAAAGAAATATGTTAAGTTTTATCATAATCGTAAAATTTATTACTGGATTACAAAAATTGATAATTATCTCCATATTTGTTCGTAAATTAAATTAATTTTTTATACGTTTTAAGAGTATGAATTTCTAAAAATACCTCATTTTAGTTGTTAACATGTAATTAAAACAAAATATGTTTAAAACAAAGTAAATTGTAGAACTAATTTCTAAATAACTTTCGTCCAATAATTGGATACAAGTAACAATACCCAAAGTAGGGAGCAACCAAGAATTTTCCATTATGGATTATATATCATTAACATTTGAATGCCCCAGCGTAGAGTTGAAGCTTTTGTAATAGTAAGACTGTAGGGGGCGGCTGCTAAGTGAAATGTGCGCTAATGGGAAAATATTAATTAAAATTATTAAAGACCAAGACTACTACCAGAATGAAACCAAAACACAACCAGTGGCTCAAATTCAACTACCTAATTTGTTTTGCTTTGTCATTTATGTACGTTTAGACTTTTATATATTTTGCTAATTGTTTAATTATAGTTTCTACTGCCATTCATGGTGCAGTTTTGAATTTAAGCTTAAAAAAGTGGGCTACTGTCTGAACTGGAACTCGCCATTAGTCGGAGTGAATAGTTTTTCATCAGAATTAATCAAATCCTTTAAATTTGATGGCTGGATACTTTTTCTAAGTTAGCTGTGTAAGGAAGCAAAGTAAGATAATGCCAATATGGGCTTAGGCTGGATACTCTTTTCTTTAACAAATACTCAGCTCAGCCTTAATTCTGGACTATCTTATGAGTCAATATCCCTTATTGTTCAAGGCCCTGCAAGAAAGGGAAACAAGATTTTACCAAATGACCTGAGTTATGAGTCAATTTCATCACTGTACATACTTGCACTATACACTTAATTCCCTCCAGTTATTAGGAACCAATTGATGAGCAAAAACTGTTGTTTCAACTTTATTGTAAAAACATAATATCCATTAAGCTTCAAATAATTAGATACTGCGAGGATGGCCAAAAAGTGGAGGGTATGGTAACAAAAATCATGGACACCATTATTCTTGTAGCCCAGAAGCCACCATGTAACAATCATTGATTTTGATTCCCATAAATGAATTAAGAGGGTCACCTGTATTGGCTCTGTTTTTCAAGGATTTTTGGTGGCAATCAATAGATGTGGGCCATTTTTACCATTTTTTTACTGAAGCATTTCTCTATAACTATTCATGCAATGCTATAATAGTATCATTCAGTTACTGTGTCTACTCATGATGGAAGTAGTGAAAGAAAAAAAAAGAAAAGAAAAGGGGAAATCAGAGAGATGAAATCAGCATTCAGCAACAATCATAGTAACAGGGAATATACATGATGATGGATCATAAATACACTAAACGTGTGGCCATCATATGAGTAAGGATTAACTTTGATTATTGCCCCACCTAAACACAGACACACATACACAAGATTTAATACTCCTCTCTTTATTTCTTTTCACTAACCTAACCTTTTTTTTTCTAATTATTATATATATATATATGGGGTTATTATCTCTTCTTAGTCAGTATGTAGGTGTGGCAGGAAGTTGGGAGGGTATTTGTGATGTGTTATTATCTATATGTTCACATATGCCCCCTGCTTTTATTAATGGCATTCATGACTTGATTATGTATTATTTGTGGCTATAAGCTAAAGTAACAATCAAGGGAATTGAATAAAAACAAGGGCATTAAATAAAACAAGTACTGTTAGCCTGTTAGCGTTGCTGGGTCACAAGAGATCAGGTAGTAGAAGTGGTGGAAGTGTAGTAACCAAATAAGAGGAGGGAAGAATTTCCCACAGAAAAGAAAGAGAGCGCCAAAGAAGCAAAAGTTATGGAAATTCACCAATGTCACTAAATCTATCACATGGCACAACAGTCGAGAAGAGGAAAAAATTAAAAGAAAATGGGATGAAAGTTACCATACCTGAAGGGCAGAGACCAGGCCACCTACCAGAGAATAAAACCCTTTATTTTCCTCCTTGTTCTATTGTCGTAGTCGTAGTATTTTCTCAAGCTTTTTTGTTGACAGTAAAAATAAATAAACAAAAACGCGTACCGCTAATCTTGGTCAGGAACAGGTCATGATATTGGTTTTGTTTTCTTTTGCTTCCCTTGCCAACTGCTACATGCGAATGTCATAATCAAATGTAAGTGCAACTCCATGATAATCCCATCTCTTCTTTCTAATTTACCTAACCTAGGTTTAGAAATTGCTACCTCAGAATGATTTAATTTTCTGTTTCTTATCAATTACTACTCTTTTGCAATTTTCGGATTGAAGGCAACGCAAAAAAACAGCCTTTGAAATTTTGTAAAGTCCCACTTCCCAATACTAAGGAAAGAGAGAGAAGCAGCAGCCATTTGTAGAACATTTTCCAGCAGTTAAGGAGTTGGCCTACACATGACAAACCTGAGGTGGTAGTGATTAACTAAAGGAACTAAATGGAGATCATGACAATCTGACAAGAAGATGAAGAAGAACGGGAGCAACAGAGGTGCGCACACGACAGAAAGCAGAAGAATAGAGGGGTCGATGTGGGATATAATTACACAAGCTCTTAGGCATGTGAAATTGTGGATGTAGAATTTGATTAATTGCATAGGAGCCTGTGCTAAAACTAACCTATAAACCTCAAGATCTTCACCTGACGGCACAGAAATATTGATTATAGCAACAATGCATCCTTTAAAACTTTAAAAACACCTTTTCTCTTTGAATTCATGATTAGAAACCTGGAATCTGGTACATGGGCTCACCAGTGAAATAATTATGACTACGACCTCTGCAAAGATAATAAAGTGAAAACGTATGATTGTATATAAAGTGAGGAGTCACTTTGTCAATTCACAGTTGAGCCAGCCTCTAGGGCAGGTATCTTAATTATGCTTGCAGAGAAGAAAGGGGGGAAATATTGCAATGATGAGAATAATTATAATAGACATCCAAATGCATCAACATTCCTGTGCATGTAAATTTGAAACTTTATTCTTCAAGGAGCCCAACAATGGTAGATCGAGTCCACAAAAATAATTTTTACCCCGCAGCCGGAAAATAAAATGCATAAACATTCCAAAGTTTGCAAATAGTATACATGGCAACTATCCTGAATTAAATAACAACTCTGATTAATACATACTACAACAACAGCAGTTTCCATCTCTTTATTAATTACTAACCGGAAACCAATAGCTCAGCCAAGTGTAAAATGGATGGCAATTGAGCTCTCGAGACTCAGTACACCCTCCACACCTTGTTACCACGGACCAATCAGGCTGCAATTATATCAAGCTACAGGAAATTAAATGTGCAAGAATGAGTAGCATATGGAGCATGTACCTGCTGCATCTATTCACCAAAACAAGGCCTTTGATGCAGAAGAGGGAGAGCACAAACATGTTTCATGAAAACCTCAATGCAGAATCTTCATCCATTGTATAAACAAAACCAGGCATATCAAACCGAGGCCCAGCAACACTTCTATAGATGTAAAGCTTCTCAACAGGACAACTTTCTGGCCTCGTATCTGGAGGTCCCCTCTCATCAATAACTTCAACATTCAGCCTAGGCATCTTCTGACCTAGCAGCTTACATGCTCCATAACTCACCGAGCAAGAAGACATCCAAAGGGATCGCATTGTCTCCAGCTTTGCAGCATTGGCCAAAAGAGCCTTGTCCCCAAAGGGGCAATCTCTAATCTCTAGTTTGCGAAGGTTTTCACACCCAGAGAGCACATGATGGAGTCCAAGATCACTATCTCCAGCAAAAGCTACAGATAGCATCTCTAGCTTTTTAGCATGAGTTCCAATGTACTCAAACACACGATCAGTTAGGAGACCTGACAAGGAAAGGCGCCGGAGATCCTTGCAGTATTGAACAATGGCTCCAAACCCATCATCTAGTGGCTGATGGGTTACATTATCAGGCATTCGTGGTTCAATAATACAAAGACGAAAACGTGTCATGTTTGGACGGTTCCTGGCAATTGTTATCAAGGCATCATTAGTCATCTGACGGCAAAAGTACAGAACGGACTGAAGCTTAGGGCAGCCCTCTGAAACAACAACAAGACCCTGTTCCGTCAAGGATACATTTGGTTCTGGGCCAAATGGATCAGATGGAAAAACCCTCAATTCTCGCAGGTCCTTGCAAAATGTTGCAAGAGCTTCAAGGCCAACATCTTCAATGTAATCCAATACCTGCATTTATACCCTTTATAAGCTTAAGAACTTCAACAATTTTTTTTGACATAGATCCAATCTAAATATGGTACCCTGAAAATGCTGTTTCTAACGTGGATCCACACACAACCACATGGAAAATCCAGAAATACAATGATTGACACAAATTTCTCTTTTACGACAATCTCTCATTCTGATTTATAACTTTCCAGCATTGTTTCTGGTTTTTGGTTTTTATCATCATTTACCAAGTACAAAAAAAGCACCCCAATCGAACAAAATCCTCAAAATAGATTTTAAAACAAACTTACCCACAGGCGCTGCAAACTCTGACATTGACTAACGAGCTTAACAAGATCAGGGCTTTGGATAGTGGCATAGCTCAAGTTCAATGATGTTAGGCCAGAGCAGATGGGATAAATTGCTGGAAGGTAACCTGGGACCACATCCCAAAACCCAGATAAACTTTTCAGCTCCTTGCACCCAGAGAAAGCTCCGGATAGAGTTGAGAAGACATCAGGCCGCAGCTCTGCTGAGTAGGCACCTGTACCCAACTCAACCAGCTGGGGTGCCCGGCGAAGTATATTAGCAAGCCTGTCAAGGGGCACAGCACGGTTGAGCCGGAGAGTCCTCAGATTGGGGCACCGGCCCACCAGGCGCTTCAGGGCTGAGAAACTCACCTCAGACCCTAAGCAGGAAATATTAAGAGAGACCAGTGACGTGAATGAGTCGGGAAAGTGGCTTAACCAATGCCCACTAGGATCATCCACCTCACTCTCCCGCAAATCCAGCTCCCTCAGATTCCTACAGACAAGTTTCTTTAACTAATAAGAACAAGTTCCAGACACCAAAATTTTTGAAATTTCAAAAAAAAGAACATGCAATAACCCTTGCTCTAGTAAATTTAGTCTGAGAAAAGGAAAAGACAGTACTACCAAAAATCTGTGATAAATTTTGTGGTCCATCACTGTTGCAATCATTGAAAATGACTAGACTTCTTGATTTTGCTTTATACATATGCTTCCAAAAAGTCATCCATCCTTTATCTTATGGTTTATCAAGTCGGTTGAGATTATCACATTAATAATCTTCTAAAACTAAGGACCCAAAAGTTGGCAGATTAAAAGCGCATTATAGATGACAGTCCTCTATGAATATATAACATTGTATCAAAATTTAAATTACATTACTCTTTAATGAACTTGGAAGGTATACATTAGAAAAAGAAACACGAAAAGGATCTATCCTTCTTATTACAGTAGCATAACGTAATGAAAAGAGAATCTAGTTGAGGAATCCAAAAGAAACCCGCATTGTACAAGAAGCAAGCATACAAAATCCAGAGACAATCCACCAAACTCAATCACCGCAAACAAATTAGCATAACACAAAAGCAACCTAAAGAAATCTTGACTATATTTTCCAGATGATTTTTTATTCGAATAACAAGCGAAGACCCAGATCTAATAGAAATAAACCCAAAAGGGAAACCAAAGGATTTTCAAGTCCAGAGACCAAAGCTAGAAACTAAATCCAAGTAAAGCATAACACAGTAGAAACTCTTCTGGAGTTCAGACTGTCAGAGAGAGGTACTATTAAATGAAGAGGGGGAAAAAAACATGGCAAGTCTTCCAATGTGCAAACCAAGAAACTGACCGAACAAATATAGAAAGGTTAAAAAAAAATCAGATCTTTATACAAATTCATCATCATCACGGACCCATAGAGCCATAGATAGCAAATCCATGCTCGCAAATATCCGCAAAAAAGTGTTCCTTTTTAAGCAATTAAAATCTACTCCTATCAAATATTGATATTCATAATCTAATCTCCAAAAACATAAATAAACACCTCAATTCCCCCCTATACCTCCAGAAAAACACAAAAAGGTTGAACATTTCACATACATTTATTACACAATTCCCACAAAAAAATAATTAATAAAAGATAAAAGAGAGAAAACCTGCAATTGGCAGCAATGGCAGCAAGACCCCCAGTGGAGAAGCCCTCACAAGAAGAAAGAACCAGAACCTTAAAATTCTTAAAAGACTTAGAAATCAACTCCAAAGCCTCATCACTAACAACCATTCTTTTCAATCTGATCTCTTCAAGCCAAGGATAAGCACTACTCATGGCCACAATCCACGGAAAGACATACCCGCCCCATCCCTCCGGCACCAAATTAAAATCCGCAAAATGCGGCTTCCCTTTTAGCTCAATCGATCTAACATCCGGAAACCTCCTTATAACCATTGTCGGACTCACCGCGTAACAGTTCCCCACAAATATCCTCCTCCTGCACCACCTCTCAATCTCGTACCACGACTTGCACACCATCGACACTGCGTTCCTGTCTTTGTCGCTCTGTATGAACAGTAACACATGTTCAAGCACCTCTTCAGGGAACGAACTCGCCATCATTCTCAACATTAATGCTAAACCAAGAAAAAAGAAAACGGTGTCGTATTTTAACTCTTTCTTTTTTCCTTTGAAGAAATGTAGAGAGAGAAAGAGAGAGAGAACTTGTAGCGTTGTCTTAGATCTGAGAGGCCATCAAGTAAAAGGAACACAAAGCTTATAGGTGGTGTTGCAGTGTAGAGAGAGAAATGAGAAATAGAAGATAAGAGGGGAGAGTGTGTTTTTCTTTTTCCCCTTTTTTTTTTTTTTTTTTTTTGAAAAGAAAAATGTAGTGGTAACCGGTCAGTGAGGTTAGGTTTTAACTAGGGTTAAACAGTGAGATTTTATCGTTGAGATTTTGACACGTGGAAAAAGATTAATACTAAGCCGTTGGATCTGCGGTGGATGTAAGGGATCTTATCCGTTGCCGATGAAGAAGAGCCGCAGAAAACGGGTGTATGTAAAGGGCGTGGAGCCACTGTCATACGTGGAGAGATATTCAATTTCTCTTCCCAAATTTATCGCAGACGAGAATTTCGGAGAGACTAGTGTGAGAGAGAGAGAGAGATATAATAAAGTGTGATGATGTGCAGAGGAGGGATGGTGGAGAAGGGAATCTCATGATTCGCGTTGCACGGCTGGATCTGAGGGATCGGATATCAATGGGACCACCATATAAGAGAGGGTTGAGTAAAAATTAAAGTTAATTAAAAATAATGAGGAATGATCTGATGTGATATATTATTTTGGTTTCATAATGACATCATGACCGTCCAATCATATTTGACTCTTTTACTCCGATGATATTTTACATTATCATTCAGCAGTCCTCTCAGAAATTCTTCTTTTTAAGAGAAAGAAAAAAAGAAATTACAGACCCATAATATTAATTCAGATTGAACGGCCCTGATGAAAAAACGTTTGTATTTGATTTGTATTAGAAGAATATATGAAAGTACAAACGAGTGCACGTTGCATCTTAATCAAAGATCGTCAGACGATACACTTTTTGACAGGGTACGGACTGCTGGTAATATGAAAACAGTAATTAAAATTTTTCTTTTTTTTACTGCATTGATATAGGACGGTAACTCTCAGCTTAATAGCAATCCAGAGAACGTAGAAAGGGATCATCAGAAGAAGGTTAAGAAAAGCGATGAGAAAATTGTAAGGCTGTAGCGTACCAGATCACAGCCAGTTGTCATACCGTCGTTTGTTGAGTTTCATTAATTTTACTTAGCCCTGTTTGAGACTGTATGGTTAAACATGTGTTTCCAACCAATTATTTAGATATATATATATTCTTATTTCTGGAAACTATTTTTTCAAATAAGTAAATTGATGAAACGTATTAGATAAAAGATTGAAATTTAAAAATTTAAATTTATTTGTTTACAGAGAAAATAACTTTAAATATAGTCTAGAAAATAAAAATAGAATCTTCTCGTATTAAAGTTTGAATATGATTTATTATATTAATAGTTAAGATTTTATTAAAAAAATTATATAATGAATAATAAAATATCAACCATTAAATATGAATTCCGCGATTAAGATCATACTAACATGATTCATCATATATTTAAAAAAATAATAATTGTCAAAAAAAATTCAAACTTTACATTTATTATTAAATCTAATTAGTAATTTTTAAATTTTTAATTTCAATATCATATTTTAACATTGATTTCAAATTTTTAGTATTTAATAAAATTATATATTAAATATGTTAGCTTGGTATGAACTTCGATAACAACAAAAAAAACCGAATCAACATTAGAGTTGTTAATTCGTTCTATTACTAAAATATTATCATATAAGTACATAAATTAATTTTTTTATTAACTTTGAAGTTTTATTAATTTTATGTGTTTAAATGATAATATTTTAACAGCGAGGGTGCTAATTCAGTTTTTACTTTTATAGTCGTTGCCAAATTTTTTGTCACATTAACAAATTTTATTGATAATGTAATCCAAAGTTAAAATCGAAATCAATATTAAAGTTTGATGTTAAACTTAAAAATTTAAATACAAAAAATATAATATATTTTTAAAAATTAAGTCTCTTTAAGATATATGAGGATTTCAAGCCGAAAATATTTATTGTGAGTTAGGGATTTGTTGAACTGCCTTGTAAATTTGTGTATAGAAAAAGTTGTAATCAAGCTGATGATTGCATTGCCAATCTTCAAGCAAAGAGGTAAAGGAGCTTTAGAACTTAGTTTGGCTTATGAAAATCTGTCCCATTTGCTATATCGTGTAATTGTGTTCTGAGATGATGTGTTAATGCAATTCCTTTTCTAATAAAAACAAATATATGCATAATTGTGGTGTACCGTATGAGGGCTCTCTAACCAATATTCACTTTTTCTTATTTTCCAAACACAATAAAATAACAATAATAATCCTAACTTATTTTTGCTATTCGGAAAGTTTTTAGTTTTCAAACTTTTATTATTTTTAATAAATAAATAATATATAACTTCCGATCTTCATTTTAGCATATATTGTGATCTTCAATCAAATAAATTTCAAAATTTATAGTCAATATTTCCTCTTAAATTACAAAATAAATTCTAAAATTTTCATAATATTCATAGTAAAAAACTCACTTATAAGTCTAAAACAAAATCAATTGTATCAAGATTCTTCTATGAGGCACAATGCATAATTTATACAATAATATAATTTTGTAAAATCGATTGGATTTCTTAAATAAAAACTTCACTAATAATGCTATCTTTGATTAATATTTATTTTTCATTTCATTTGAAATAAAAATAGAAAAGAGAATATAAAATAAAAATAATAAAATTAAAACAAATATTTTAGTGTTATGGAGTATATTTATTTACTAATGTGAAATTCGTTTAAAAATTCTACTATTTCTTTTAGAATTTAGTTTAGATATAACTAATTTCACATAAATTTGATTATGTAAAATTTTAAATTAATTTTTATTTTATATAAAATATATAAACTTTAAATTTATAAATAAAAATTATAAACTTTATGAATTTTAAACAAACACACACTAAAAAATTTATTAGAGAGTTCTAACAAATTACTATATTATGTTGTTGCTTTTCACTGATACATAGTCCAAAGCTACGCAGTAGGCGCACAAATTCGTAGGCTCCAGCTTTGTGGAGGGCTACCGCGGAATGGTCATTTTGAGATTAGAAGGCAAATAACATTATAATAAGAAGATTGAAGCATTAAGGGACAAACAGAGGTTCATTGTAGCCGATCATACACTAGCTGCCAATTTTCAAAATTGTTATTCTATGGAGTTCATTATTAAGTTATTTATTTCCCCTCATTTAAATATTTTAATCTTAATTTTATTATTTAAAAATATGTATACATATAACGTTTAGTTAACACTAAATTAAATATATATAGTTGAAATTCTATAATACGTATAATTGATAATACCCCCTAAATTGAAATTTTTTTGTTAATTTATTAATTTTAGGCGTAACTAAAAAATCAATTTATTGGCTTATATGTTAATTTTCATTTATTATTTAATTATAAAATAGTATATTAGTTAAAATATTAATTAATGATTTAAATAAACATAAAAGATATACATTAACATTATGTTTTTATGTAAAATAAATATACTATGATAACTAAAACGATGAAAAAAAAGTACCTAGAAACGAGAAGGCCCGATGGTGGACATCCAGAAAAGTCAGGAAAATTTAGTATTTTCATTCGACCGATAATACAAAAAAAAAACGAAATGAAGTGAAAGACAGGGAGAATAAAAAAAAATAGAATCGATCAATTTCAATGAAAAAAAAAAAGAAATGAAATAAGAATTTAGCCAGAACAAAAGCAAAGATATGGATACCATATGACCGATCACCATCAATAAAAGAAAAATCTTTTTAAATTACTTCGGATTAATAAGGCATTCAAGCATATGAAATATGATGGATTGTAAATGACATTGCGTTTATAATAGAAAATGACGATTTATTAAAAAAATTATTTTTCTCATATATTAATTATATTACATTATTATTATTGTAACAACTCACATAAAAATAAAAGTTATACAATATCAAAATCATTTATATAAAATTAAATATACATATTAATATAGTATATTTATGTATTAAAAATAAGTACGTATGCAAAACAATTGTTTTTATGTACATATATATATATATATTCTTCAATAGTTAAGAATTTTAATAAATATGGTTGAAGTGCTCTATAAATAAATAATTTTCCCAGCGTTGAGAATGAACTATCATTGTTAATATTGTTAAATGAAAAAGAAAATACAAATTTACAAAAAGGTAATAATTATTTCTCTTATACAGTGAATGGTTAAAGAAAGTAAAAAAGAAAAAAGTCCATATGATTTTACCTCAGGTGCACCGTACGTTAGCATGGCATGAAATTATTATAATGATTCCCCGCTTTCCTATTTGTTTAATGACGAAAAAACCCCTTATCTTATAGACACATTTTCCGCTTCTTTCAATAAAAATGAAGGGTACTGTTGTCAATGCATGAAAAGGACATGGTATTATGGAACGGCACTGTCTCAAGCATGGAGTTCATAGACCTGTCCCTTTTTATGTCGAAAAAGCTGACGTGGTTAAAAACGAAGGGTCGAGATTTTAGTTCAGCAAAGGAAAGATCTAAGCCGTTGGCAATCGTAAAAAGCCTTTTGTCTCTACTTATAGTAATAGTGTTTTATAGAAAAGCATAGTTTTTAACATTCAAAAAATTCTAATTTTTTTGTTTAAATAAAGAAATTATAGGAAACAGAGAAAAGTAATAATTATCTTTGAATTTTTTTGAATTTAATAATATTTCTTAAGCTCAGAAATTTAGGTGTTAACGAGTTTACTAATACAAAGTTTAATGAAATAAAGAAAGAAGAAGGTGAGTTGTCCAGCACGTAAAGATGATAATTAATTAGTTAGAAAATAGTGATTAAGATTATAATTAATTAATTAAAAGGGGAATTGATTATTAAGCCCACGCACGGTTCTCCGGGAATCTCTCTTGCCCTCGAGTGGAATTGCTTGGACTTTGCTGTATTTATATTGTGTTGTGTTTTGATACCGCCCACCTGACCTGCTCTTTTAAAAAATAATAAATTATTTTTTAACAATATTTCTATATATACTACATAAATAATTAAAAGAATCATAAAATATTTTTTAAATTATAATTTATGATTTTCTATGTTATTAAATAAGTATTCAATTTCAATTCAATCTGCACACAATTTTTATATTTATAAATTAATTTACTAGTTATATTACATGTCTGATTATTTTCAGTTATTATTTAAAATAAATAAAATTACCAATAGTATAAATTTGATTTTTGTTAGCCGTAAGAGAAAAATGGAATATGAAGAATATGGTATTTGCCTTGATTGTTGATGAATGGCCATTTGACAACTTATTTATTTATATGGTTTAATATCCCTTGCAGTTGCATGTAGTTCGTTTCTTTCTTATATTTTTTGATTTTTCCTTAAACAGCACACACACACGTGAAGTGGCGCTTCCAAGGATCAATTGGAGCTAAATACAAACTTGCAATTAAGGTTTATATAAATAAATAAATAAAATAAAATATTTATGCATTAATTCGTAGCTTAAGTTGAGCTAAATGGGGTGGTAGCAGTGGCAATGGCACTCATGTGCAGCCCCTAAATTTTTCTCTTGAAGCTCGCTATAAAAACACTATAATTGTAATGTGCTCCATAAATCCAAAAGCAGTAACTACAATTATATTAATAAGATGGAGAAACCCAACAATTGCAGAGAAGAACAGCACTGATTAAAATTGACACACTTAATCACCTGAATCTTTTTTATGGACCAAGAGCCATTAAAGCCAATGGTGACATCTCCCAACGGCAACATATATATATATATATATATATATATATATATATATATATATAAGCAGCTAGCTAGAGCTAACCATGTGATGCCAAAACAAAAATAAAAAGAACATTAAACAACTTTACACAATTCAATACTCTTATTTTCCTCAATTAATCTTGACAATAATTAATCATTTTCCTTCAAATCAATAGCCAAAAAAAAAAAAAAAGGATTAAGTTTTCTCTCTCTATTTTCCCCCCTCCATCTCTATCACAAATTAATTATTGCTATCCCATCAAACTAGCCATATCTTAGTTTTATTTACCTTTTAAAAAAATAATATTCTGAATTAGTCAAAATAATATTATTTTGACATTTTTAGCTCAAGAAGCCAAAAGAAAGGAAAGAAAAAGACATAAGCAATTTGTTAAAATCAAGAAGCTATAACTAAGAGATCCATTGCTCATTTTTAAGGTTGTGCAAGAAGAGTTCTCATCAAGAAAAGAATATCAAACTTTTATTTGGACCACAGTGAACATTTATATCATTTCAATGTCATTCTTAAGGAATCAATATGCCCAAATTTTTGATATTCCCTCGTACCCTTTATTGTATTCCCTTGGACCGCATCTTTATAAAAAAATATTAAAGAAGAATATTATTTCTTGCATTCTTTTAAAAAGAAAAAGAAAAAAAAATAATATATATATATATATATATATATATATATATATATATACCTAAAAAATTTTGACACGTGTGCTTAATTTTTAATACATAAAATTTTTATTTTGACATGTGTACTAATTCTTAACACATAGGATTGAAGCTTATGTGTAATTTTATAATTTTTAATACATAAAAAGAATTGTTTTTGTAAAAGCACTGATTTATAGCTAAATTTAGAAGTTTGAATTAATTAGCAGTCGTCGTTGTAAACCATGAAACCAAAAGGACTGTTAAAAAAAATAAGTAAATAAATAAAATGAAGCCAAAGACTTTTTCTTGTACATCAAATGATGCAAATCATAAAAATTAGCTGCACGTGATGGAAAGATAAATTATAGTATAATACTAATGCTAATGACTTTGATATTAGTGGGAGACTTCTATCTTCTAACTCTTCTTTGTCATGTGAATAAAATAATTAATAAACAACTCATAATCATGGTTTAAGCTCTAATCTTCGTTAATGAATGTCCTTTACCTCTAAAGCATGCAACAGCAATATTAATAATATCTAGATAAGGATGTAAGTACTTTTTTAATCACAAGTTAGATGGGTCATAACATAATACATATTTTTTCTATTTATTATTTATAGATCTCTTAATATGGAAGTAATTGATTTACAATAATATTAATAAATAAATTGCAAGACTCAAAGTCTTTTTAAAAAAATTATGCTTTTTTAATATATAAATAAATTTATCATTAATAGATCAACTCGGAAATACATATTTATTTGAGAGGTAAAGATGTGAAGTTTTGTTTGATAATACTTGCAAGCCAATATGATGCCTCCCAAGAGAAAGAATTTACAAAACAAAAAATAAAAGAATGATTTATGCCAACTTTTTTTTACCATAACTTGAAAGGGAATAAGGAAGATTGAGGTTTGAGGGGAACACTAAAATACTGAATTAATTATGGTTCCCACTCTAGAGATTCTTTATAAGCTACATATGCATCATTGGTTGATTATAAACCATTAATCTGTTACCCTTTTTCTTTTCAACTGTTGCAAATTTGAAGACTAATCACTTAAGTAGGAAAAGGTTAATACATATATATATATATATATATATATATATATATATATATATATATATATATATATATATATATATAATTGGACTATAATACTAACCTTAATGACATTGTAATTAGGTTAATTATGTAAAGCTATTGGTATTTAATTTGATGGGCAGAGAGAGGCCCTTCTTTTAGACTTTAGTACAAAGTAGGTGAGAGCTGTTAGGATGAAAGTGTTTGCCCAATCATTAGAAGATCCTGCTTTGACATGCTAGGATCTCATTTTAGACAAATGAATGGGATTTTTTCTTCTTCTATCAAGCATTGCATCAAATATATGACAACCAATTAGTTTAATCATTAAAATTATTTAATTTCCTTTTAAAAAGACCAAAAAATAGAAACATCAGGATTGTCAATTTTTCTTCCTTTTTTTTTTCCTAAAAATGACAATATATTGTCAATTTGTACATTCCATTACAAAGATATCAATTTTTTAGAAAACCATATTTCTTTTGGTTTACAGATGGAGCAAAAAGAATTCAGAAGAAAAAATAAAAACAAAAACTAATTGTTATGATTTAAAAAATATATATAAATATGTAGTTTATGGTTTAATATATTTTCATATAAAATCGTATAATATTTTTAAAAAATATTCTACAATTTAATTTTATTAGCAATTAAAGATAAAAATAACTTACGTCATTTAAAAAAGGTGATATAACATAATGATGATATATAACGACCGTGCTAGTCATTTTAGCGGTGTAAGTGATTTTTTTCTTCTCTATTTATTAATAATTATTATCACAAAACATATCACATGCCTCTATATCTAAATACATCAAAGTAGAAGATAAACACTTGCACTTTTCCTTTGGAACAAGATACCCATTGATTTTATGGTGTAAATTCAAGTTTTAATTATGCCATGGGTATATGGTGCTCTCTAGCTTAAGAAATAAACCTTAGCTTATCACCTCACATAAATAAATTTTGATATGGGCTTTAAGAAAATGGTATTATATCTATTTTTTCTTTTTTTGGAAATTCGCATGATCAATTCCTATAATAAATAATATATTTTCAAATCCATAATATATAATATCATGTGCCCTTTCTTCCTAATAATTAAAACCTAATATCAGATTTTATTTTATTTTTATAGGTTAAAATAACTTAGATATCTGGACCTTCACATCTGGCCATAGCTATCATCTAGTTGCCTCATATATCTTCTCCCATAAAAGGCTACATAGATAAGTACGAATATTCACACATCAAGAAGATGAAAGACAGAGAGATTAGATTGACAATAACCTATTATCCATAAAAGATTGGTTTTTTTCTTTCTTCTTCTAAATGTTTTATTGTCTTCAAAACTATATCAAAGGAAAAACAGCTTTCTTATATTCTGGGTTTTTCTAATTAATTGAACTCTTTGTTTATTCTTGTATTATTTGATGTGTAAAGAAGCGGTTGCTTTTTAATTTGGTTTTAGATCTTTCATAAATGCAAAAGAAATAATCCTTTGTTGAGTTCCAATTTAAAAATTCATACTCATGCATATGGCTAACCCTAAAGTCAATATTGCAGAATTTGAGTTGGTAGTAGTTCTTGCATTATCAGAGAAAAACTCTGACCTGAAATGCTACTGAATAGTAACTGACGCAGTTTTTTTTTTTTTTTTTTTTTTCTTACAACAGGCAGGCACTGTATGTATGCGCATAATCCATTCCATGAGATGAGGCAGGTAAGTAACTCCTAATACTGCCATATTTGCAGTTGAGCCAAAAGAAACCACCCAAATAGACCACAAACAGTCCAAATTGCCAAAAATAAAAACCCAAAGGATAACAAATATCCAGGCCGATGTCTTTCTCCTGTACGTGCATGTGTGATTAGGAGGAGGGGACCGCCACGAACCAAAAGACTTGAGGAGTGTGGCGACAAAGTCTGCCCCCTGCTGCCGGCCCTTCACTGTCTGTTGTCTAATCATCTCAATTTGACACTGCCCTTTCTCCCCTCTCCTCTCCTAAGTCTTAACAAGTTTCTCTGTCTTTTCTATAATAGCCGATTGTTATGGCCCTTCAGAAAAAAAAGTTGTGAGATTTTCCATAACTAAAAGGAAAAATACGGGTTATGACGCAAGAAAAGAATGGAAAAGCAAGCTTCTAAGCAAAAACAAAAACAAAAAAAGAAGAAGAAAGAAAATTAATTCAGGTCCTGATATGCATATGTGATCATCACCGACAATAGCTTTAATTTGATGATGATACTAGTTGCGTGTCCAAGTTTCATTTGCTCGCTCACACCTCTTCTTATAAATTGATATCTTTTTTTTTTTAAATTAAAAAAAGAAGAATATATATTTAGAGAAAGTAAATAAAAATGGATATTGGTTGACCATTGATTTTTATAAAATTGGGTCCTTTTGCAAAATTTGTATGTATATGCATGCATATTTTCATAAATGATTGATCAAATTTGATGTGATAAATACATACATATCCACAATCCTCATCATTCTAAACGTGTGGAATTACAATTCATGCAACTTAAAAGAAGGTTGCGTTTTTACCTAATCTCTTTTTCTTTGGTATACTTTGGCCTAATCCATGTTCGGGACTGGATGTACGAGTGGCCATTTACAAATGTTTATACAATAATTTTTGTTTTTTAAAAAAATAAATATTTAATCTCTGGAAAAGAAAAAGAAAAGGGTTTCTTTAAAAGAAAAAAAAAAAAAAAGAATATTGTAAACTGGGTTTATTGATGGATATATGCAACAAGAAAGATGTGACATGAATAATAATGAAGAGAACTGTTCGGCTGTGTGGGAAATCAGAGCTGGGAAGAAAGAAGAGGAGGAAAGGAAAGGGAAAGGGAAAGGGAAGTCTTCATTATATATAAATAGAGTTGTTGATGGTTGGACTTTTTAATATTTCCGACTTACTGTTGAATTCATGGATCCAAGACTTTCTTATATCTCTTCACCGTCGCTTTCATCGTCACATGTAATAAGAAGCAGGCACCTCTCAGATTTGACATTTTTCCTGTTTATGCAAACATCATTAACGGTTTCCCTTTATTTTCTTTCTTCTCTTCTCTTCTTCTTCATTTTTTTTTTCTTTTTCTTCTCTTTCCCCTCCCCCATATTGCATCCAAAATACAGGTGTATTTTTATTTCTAAAAGAAATTAATTAAGAGAATTATAATAATAATATCTAAAGTATATTTAAAAGAATTCTGAACTGAAAAAGTCAAAATAATATATATTTTTTAAAAAATTTAAATATAAATATAATTTTACGGCCATTTAATCCCGAGATGAGAAAATACTTGTATAAAAATATTATATTTCTAAAAGAGGTGAAATATTGAATGGATAACATATAAAATTGCTGCCAATAAATGTAGTGGACAAAGATAAAAAGAAAAAGTTACGAAAACTCATACTACAAAAGAAAGTAATTAATTGTTTTTTCTTTCTCTAATTAAGCCATTTTATTGTGAGTGTTAAAGCTTAAAGGACCCATTCACCTATAAAATCTAATTGAGATTCATATATGCAAGATTGACATTAATGCCATCCGATTGTTTTAAGAAACACACCAAAAATATATACATTTAATAGCATTGAAGGCGGCTTAGCAAATTAATATATTACTAAAAAAAAAGAAGAAGAAAGGAAAGGAAGAAATGGGTTTGTTCGAATTCAACAACTCAAAAACTAGAAAACAAAATGAGGATTTTAATTTTGGTCACGTGATGGAAAAAGTTAGAACAACACGAAAAGTTCATAAACCAACAAATTGTTCATGAATTTACATAACCAACCAAATTCATGTCATGCAACAAAAAGGAAAAAAGAAGAAGAAGATTAGTGGTAACCATTAGGTCAATTAGGCCTAAATCAAAAGAAGAAGAAAAAATAATATTAATTATATAATTAATCATATTACATTGCACCAATCGAGAAATTTAAAGCTAGGCATGATTTGTTGACATAGTGGTACCTATTACATTACATCCAATGAAGAAATAGGAAGCATCTTATCTTAATCTTAGGATGTTGATTTATTGCAACAAAAAGGGGGCATAATAATGTCCTTTTGGTCAGTCTTTCTAAAAAGCTTTCTTCCTTGCAACAAGTTTCGTCCACTGCATGACAAATTTAGCTTCGGCATGCTTCAATCTATTTTATTGCATTGGACGATAGAGTCAATTTTTGCTACTCAATTTTGTAGTTGCATCAATGGAACTCTCTTTTTCATTTTTCTAAACTTAAGTACTAAAGTACCATGGTCCGACTATTTTTTTTTTCTTTTTTCAAAGTAAATAAGTCGAATTATTATCTCAAAGGCGATGAATTAGTATATTAGTCTAGCGGTAAGATAAGATTATTTAAAAATAATTATCGAAACTTGAATTTTACCAATTTTTTTTAAAAAAATAATATAAAAACTGCTATATATATTTATATAGAGTCATAAATTGAATATGTAATCATATATATATAATATGAATTTGTTTATAGGTCTAGAAAATGAAGAACAATAGTTGCAACAAGGAGGGAGTAGCAAGAAATAATTCGTTAATAGGTAACATCATTTGCTGTAATGGTAAGTAAGTCCCCAATATAACAGGGGACCATTTTATATTTGTTTGGTGATCTCTCACACCAAAAAATAAAAGAAAAAATTGTGTAAATATACAATTAGCTTCTTTTGAGTTTCTAATTAAATGTGTAGGATTTGAGCAGTTTTTATCATGGGCCTCTTCTTTTTTCTTGCTTCATTAAATGGTCCTAATGGTCCAGATTTGCCAGATCTCACAAATCCTAGCTAAAAAGGAGAAAAAGAAAAGTATGATAATCCAACGGCTAATATTGAATGATTAAGCTACTTTTGGCCATGAATGGACCACCAGGCAACAAGTAAATATGTCCAAAATATTTAAAAATAGGGGACCAATTTTGCCTTTCTTTTTATTGCTGTGGCATTCATTCACGAGAGGCTGACATTCATGTCCCAGGTGAAAGCTCCATCTCTTTAGCCTATTCCCTGTATATATGTTTACATTTTCTTTTTTCTTTTTTCAAAATTAAAAAAAAAAAAAAAAGGATTTTTGAGTCAAATATTGTTGATGAATCTTCAATTATTATTATTATTATATAAATGTATGAAACTTTGGCTGGCATTTAATGGCTTCTTTTGGGTACATTGTGTCAGGAATCACACTTTTCTTCTTTTATTTTTTTTCTGCCTCATTCATCCTTTTCCATTTTGCAACTTTTACTGCAACTTGACCTTATTTCCCTCCCAAATTAATTCTGAAAGAAAAAATAAAAATAAACCTGTTCTTCGGTTGTGGGTATTAATTTTCCAGGTTTCGCTTTATTGGAAGTAACTTTTTCATTATACTTTGCACAATTTTATATACGTGACTCAAGCAATTAGTGATGCTATTTCGTGGATTTGTGTGCCTTAATCCAAACATATTGGGGGGATCTTTTGCCATGTTAATATAATCCAAGTGATTAGTAGGATACGATGCGCTTTAAGCTAGCTCATACTGATTTTGTACCTTTTATAAATATATATATATATATATTAATAATTGACTTCATCTGACCATGTTAATTCCTTGTTTGCCATATAATCATTTTTACTTAATTTACTATTTGTCTCTCTTGATATATAAAATTGATAATGTTTTAACTGTAAAATGTATTATTTATTTATTTATTTATTAATTGTGATATATAAATTTGAAATAGTCAAGTTGTACCCTTAATTAAATCTATGTAGTGTGTGTTAGGAATTGTTTATAAACTTCTAGAAAAGAACATAACTTCTCTATTTTCTCAAAAGCAATTTTCAGAACTAAAAAACACAATAAAATATTTAAGAAATTGAGGTGGGAAACAATGCCAAACCTCCTTGGAATGCAATTGGATTAGTTGTTAAGTTGACAAGTTCTATGAAGAGAAATAAAAGCACCTTTCACAAATTTTGTTGGGCCGTATTCATTCAAGAATTAAATGAAGTCCGCAGAAAGAGAACAAATGGAAGGCTAAAGCCTCAACCCCAAGCATGCAAAACCATAAAAGTGAATGCATGGAAATTGGTAGCAAGAAATGGTAGGTGAAAGAAGAAGAAGGATTATAGTTGCAGCCGGGTGAGTGTTGACTGATAGGTTTCGATCCTAGGTTATAAAAGTATCGGTCAGGATTTTCTTATTAGATGCTAATAATGACAACTCAGATTTAGATACCTTCTTCCTTCGAGAGTAAGCAAAGAAAAGAGAAAGAAACTATATCCTATATCCTTTAGCGTATCATAATATATGTATTCTTATTAGAAGAAGGAGGTGACTCTCTGCTCGATTCTTGAATCTCACTTTCCAACAAAACAATCTGCAAATCATCCCAGGTCAATAACCCTTTCGTTTCGGGGTCGTTGTTGTGGCAAAGATACATATTCCAGTTCAGAAATTCAGAGTCAAGAAGCAATGCATCATGGTGGACCTGGACCAGGACCAGGGGGACCTGGAGGTCCTGGCTGGGGTCCTGGAGGGCCTCGTGGACCTGGTGGACCCTGGGGACCAGGGGGGCATGGAGGACCTGGCTGGGGTCCTGGACCTGGTGGGTTTTTCGGAGGGTGTGCTGATGGTATATGCGGCATGATTTCTTCTTTGTAAGTACCCTCTCCTGTTTAAAACTTTTCTTTTTTCTACTGTATCAATTAGTTAATGATGAAATTTAAAAAAAAAAATAACTATGAAGGGACGACAAACGAAGGATGTAAATACAAGTGGGTCTGTTAGTTTGAATAGGTGTTAGATATGAAGTAATTCAATGATGCAAATTTGGGAATATGCAGGTTCTATTGCTTATGCTGCTGTTGGTTGGTACAAGATTGCTTTGGTGGGCCTCGTCCTTCATATGGTCCTCCACCGTTCTAATCCACTACTTTGGCTTGGGTTTATGGTTCAGATCCTTTGTTTGACCCTACCTTAGAAGAACGGTTTCCTTTGTAATATATAATATACTTCCGTAGGGATCCGAATCTCTTTTCATTTCATTACTTTTCTTAAGCTGTTGTTACTTATTGTCTAAATCTTAATAAATAGAACAGTTTACTGATAATCCGAAGCATGAATAAACTTCATACCAGATATTTGGTTCCAACTTGATAAAAGGCTGCATTTATATCGTGGGATGAACGCTTTCAATAACAGGTATCGAAAACGGACGAGTAAATCAAGATTTTCTAAGTTGATTTGCACTGGCGTTCATGGCAAACAGGAATTTCACTAGGGTTCTTAATCCGAATACAAGTACATTTAGCAATTCCTCGACATAGCCCAATTATAAATCTGCTCGAACCCTATAATTTCCGCAGTAACAAGATAAACATTGTACTCTTGCAGCACTCATATAGATTTAGCAAATTCTAGCTGATTGATCAAGGGAAGCATTTTCCAGAGCTACAGATTAGTGGGAAAACAACATCCAAAATAACAGTAGCCTTAAACTAGGACAACTACAAGCAAACTCCTGAAACAACTCCAGTTAAGGTGCCAAGTATCTAACACTCAGCGGATGCATGGACAATGCCAGTCAGCCACTGCACAAACTACAGCGTGGTTGGCTTAAAATACCAAAAAGTTAATATGTACAGGGAAAAAAAATTTCAAAGGACGAAACATTAAAAAAGAAAAAAAAAATCCTAAATCTTCACATGGCAATTAGAAGAGAAGAGATTGAGCTAAGCAGATGCCTTTTTGCAGAATGCCCCTGTGCCACACAGCTACAACAGCCCTGGCAGTCATTAGTTCCTGCACCATGTGATACCAGTCAGGAATGCTTCCAGAACTTCAATGATTTTATGGATTCAGGGGAAAAAGGAATATATTCAGAAGCACTGCAAGCTTAAAATCCAAATAAAACGACAGTTCAAACTGAAATCAGAAGCAATCAATAATGCATAATACCAATTGACTAACGATACTTGGTAACTAAAACCTTTGAATGACCAACTACAGCTTATAGGAGAACATTTTGTAAAAGGAGTTGCTATTTTTTCATTCAAGACTATAAGTATTATGGGTATAAGAATGCTTAAAGCCATATAATCTACAGCAATCTAAAGTTTGATTGCAGGCATTTGACTGTAGGAAAAGAAACATCAGGCAATTCTTTTCACTTCTACTAAAAATAATAAAAATTAAAAAATCCCTGAAGCTAGTTGGCTCAAAGAGATCATGACTAGAAAATGTGTTTGTTAAAGAACCTCAAACTACAGTTGTGCAGAACTGATGATAAATGTCCAAAATGAAAAATCAGATCTAAGCAGGTTCAGAAGAGCACCAAACAACAAAAGCAATACAATTAGAAAGCTCTCTTTGCATGAATTATGAAATAATAGAGACCAATTAAGCCTCTAGATTTACCTGCGTGTCTATCATTCACAAGCAATCTTGGTGTCAAAGCTGCTAAGGCATATAGCAAATGCCTGGAAAGCTGAAATTGGATACTGATAATCCATTGTGAACACATCCTTCCCCACTTTTCCAAATTGGAGTATAACGTTCTCTTGTTGCTCTTGCCTACCACCTCCACTCTCCAGAGAAGCAACCAGCTGAAAGTTTTTAACTGAAGCAACTGTCACACGCCCATTGAAGTTTAGACACCAGCACTGGAGTTGCTCATGCCACCTGGGTGCTTTATTCCTTAATACTAGCATTCCATCTTTATTACTAGACAGAGGACCAGATAGGAAATTCTCTGTGCGGGTAGATTTTGATCTAAAAAAGGGAAGTGATGGCAACGAACCCAAATTACTAGGTAGAAATTCAGTCTGTGTGGGGGCCACTCCTCCAGGCTCAACAGCAGAGGCAGGGATGCCATCCATAACACACTGCATTCTCCTTGGACCTCTGAATTCGAGAATATCATATGATGTTGGTGACCAGAAAATTGTAACATGATAAGTAAACTAACAAGATCAATACCCACCCTCCAAGAAGGGGGTTGAATAAATATTATTTTCTACTGCTTTAGTATCTTTTTTCCTTCTATAATGAACATAATTTTCCCTAAAAGCAAGCAGTTTTTGAGGGACACACCTTGAACCCAAGACATTCAACTCATAAGTGACATGGGCCACAGGATAATTCCCTGCAGGGACCCTGGGAGAGACCTGTTTCATATTAACTATCCTGGTGGAGCGACATTTAGCAACTTTAGCATCAGTATTTGGAGGTTGTGCATCATAGATAGTAAACTTGGTTCCTAGAAAATTTGATCTGTTGTAAAGAAAATGAAATTATAAATTTCAATTTATACAACAAGGGGAAAGAAATTCACATCATTAGGTCGAAAATACCTCAGCTTTCCAATGTAGGTGCTGCTCCCTCTAGATACATCATCACAGTTTAAAGAGATAATGTAATCTGTGCAAGTAGGCCGTCTACATCTCCGTGCAGCAAGAAGGAACTTACCATCATCATTCGAAGCTACCAATAGAAAAAACAGCAAATCAGTCTAACCTTAGGAAGGAAACCCCAATTCAAAACACAAATCTGCTCATCTCCAATATTTTTAAGAGATACAATGTACACTTTACAAATATCAAATAAACCAACTTCAGCAGACTAATAACTATGAGCAGACGGCTGTGAGAATGAAATGAAGAATATATGACCAAGAAAAGAAAATAAGGATTTAGAGGTTCACCTTGATTTAGGCTGAGGTACAGATAATATGTTTGGTTGCTGCGATTCCTTTTGATGTAGCATTGAAGAAGGGAGTCCCTTGGTCCAGGCTGCAAGACAAAATAACCAAATGAATTTCACGTTAGCTCTAAGGCAAATACCTTAGACATCAGATAGCTCCAGTCAAAGTGTTAATTGAAAAAAGTTTACAAGAAGAGAGATATGATTCCAGTACTTCCCAGTCATGGCATTACATGAAACTCTAAGAAAAGCCAAATTACAATGACAGCATGCCAATCCACCACTAATATGACATGCTTACAGCATTGAAGTCAGTCCCTGCTCTATCATAATTATTATCCAATAACATTTTATTTGAGCCCTCAAATTCATTACAAGAAACAGATTTACATGAGTATTGCTCTTATAAAAGCATCTATGCATCAATTCTTAGATTCAGACTTGAGCAGCATCAAAGTACTCAAAAGGAGGGAGAAGAAAAAGACAAAAAGAGTCTCTTGATAGAGTTTTATTAGCTGCTAGCGATCTTAATATGTTAATGTACTTCAGTCAATCAGTTCCATCATTTAAAATGAGCAAAAGAAACTGAACACCAAATAACTATGTTTAGAATCCACAAACTATTTTTATCCGAACTACCTATAATTTATTTGTACTGCTCCAAGACGATGAGATGACAAAAGTTTTCATCATCGTATAACTTTTCCATCGCAGTGGCACACAACCATAATCTAGCAGTTGATCATAAAACAGCTACTGCTACATAATTAAACATAAAGATATTGGATGGCAAACAATGCAACAAATAGCAGTATGCAGATTGTTACTCACAAATCTAAATACCAATATACTTGCAGAACACATAAACAACAGAATTTAAAACTTTTAAATGACTACTATCAAAACCTGCTTCAATGAGATTGGGAATGTCAATTTGCCTGAAACTTCAAGACTTTTCACAATTTCCTTCATAATTTCTCTCCAGTTTCTGCAGACACCAGCACAAGCAACTACGTTCTTCCGGAAAGGCCAAGCACTCTCAGATGCCTCAATTCTCATTAAAACATCCCTCAAAAGCTCAGGTGGCATGTTAGCCCAACAGCTCTGCTTAAATGCATCAACAGACACAAAAGAGCTATCCTGAACAACCCTTTGCGACCTGGATCGCATCCCATATCCAAATTTCACATCAAACCCTTTTCTAGACATGCTCCCAAACTCCCCTCTCATGTCCTGAAGTATGCTCCTAAAAGACATCTTTATTGACCACTTGAGTTTTGAACTCTCAGGATCCTCACAAAAAACAAAAAAGAAAAAGGTCTCTTTTGAAATATCCGATCCTCTAAAAAATTCTTGTCACGTACACATTTATATAAACACAAAAATCATAACTTTGTCATAAAAATAAGCTTAAAAGAACTGATAAAAAGAAAAAAAGAAGTAGAAATAGCTAAAAATGTAAACTTTTTATGGGAAATGACTACGAATTCATCTAGAAAGTCTGAAGATCAATCCTTACTCAAATAAACAAAACAGTTAAAAAAGAAAAAGAAAACAGATTCAGATCTACAGTCAAACAAACAATTACAACAGCGAAACCCCCCAAAAGGAAAAGAAAACACAAATAGAAAAGAATCAGTATCTACAAAAGTAAAATCGAACCAGAATTTTCAACTAAGGTGATGGGACTGTATGTACATCAGATAGTGGGATAAGCAAACCTCAAAATGAGAGTGGATTCAGATCTACAGAGAATAAAGATTGAAACTTTGAGCACAGAGAAGTGAAACACATCTTTGCGGTTAAACCAAGGATGCCTCAAAGCGAAAAGGAAGAACAGTAGAGAGAGGAAGAGATTAGGGTTTGGTAAATGGGTGTGGTGTGTGTGTAATGGTTAGGAGTTAGGAGTTAGGAGTAGGGACAGCCGGTCATGTATTCTGAGAGAAGAAAATTAAAATTTTTAAATACATTTGTGTTCTTCTACTGTCTGGCTGTACTGATTTTAGTTTTTATATTTTTCTAATCAAACTTTTTGAATGGGTCCCTTTTCCCTTATCCAATTGTTTCAATCTGTGTAGGTGGCCGGGTCCGGGTTTTGCTCAGCCTACTTTTACTATAAAAAGGTATGCGGAATTGCTTGGCAGTGCTGTTAATGGAGGACTTGTTGCGTATAAGTACTCTTTTTTCGAAAAATGTATTTTTGAGGAAATTGGATATTGTAAACAAATTATTTTAAAAAAAATAAAAGTATTTAATATATAATTTATTTTTTAAAAATAGTAATTTTTTTGTTTTATTATATATTTTAAAAGGCAGTAATTACTATGATAAAATTAGTGTAAATTTTTTAAAATATTTAAATAAAAATATATTGATGAATTGAGTTCTATTCAACTATAAAAAAAAATTATTTAACTTTTTAAATAAGTTGCTTTCGATATAAAAGAAAATTATTTATTTTCGAAAAAGTTGTAGTCATCGTGCAATCCAAACATAAATAAAATCTTTATTTCTAACGAAATTGCTATTTTTTTTCTTACTTATCCCATATTAAATAAATTTTTATTTTTAGCTTTAAAATATGTTAGAGAAATAAAATAATATATATCCGTCTTAATTTGCATTTTATTATAAAATTAGATAAAATTATCTTTTTCTTTCAATAACTCGAGATCTTACTAGCAAAATTTTTCTTTTTAATTTTATTTTTAAAAATATTTTATCTTAATATTTTTGTAAGATATTTATAAAGCATAATTATAAATTAGATCATGAACTTTACACTTTCTAATATTTTATCTAATTATTTAAAATTTTAAAATAAATATTTATTTTTTTAATTTATTTTTAAAAATATTTTTCAATGACAATTTTTAAAGCTTTACAGTAAAAAATAATATAAAAAGGTAATACTAAAAGAATAATAATTATGAATAGCAAAAATAATTTATTCTAAATGACCATTAATTGACTTGCCACGTCAATTTTCTTATTGTAATATTTCAAAAATTATTACTAAAATATATTTTTAAAAATAAATTGAAAATATAGATATTTATTCTAAAATTTTAAAACAATTGAATAGAATTATTAAAAATATAAAATTAAAATTTAATTAGTAATTAGACTTATTTATTATTGATTCATAAATAAAAATTTAAATATTATTCTATTTACACTCACAAAACTGACAATTTTTTTTTAAATTAAAGGATTAAAATCATTTTTTTTGTTTTGCAGAAGAGTTAAACAAGATGTTATTCCCTTTTACATTTCAACGTGAATTTTATTGAAGAAGGATAGTTCTTTTGTAAATGTTCTTTTATAAATCTTTTATCATAGTTATCTTTTTTATTTTCATAAGACTTTTTAAAAATGAAAAAAATAATTCTAATTTGTAAATTTCATAGCTTTTGTGAAAGTATATTAGTGTTTTAATTTTTTTATAAGATAATAATATTCTTTTAAGATCTTATTTTTGAAAAATATATATTTTTTCTCAAATTGAAGTGATAGTCTGATTTTTCTATTTGACGTATTGTTTTAGTTTTAAATTTTTATAGTCACTTTAACATCTATATTAATAAGGAAAAATACAATTTTACTCAAGATGTCAATTTAATTAATGAATATATAACCGATATAATTATTAGCGACTTATATAGAACTAATATAACTAGTGACTTTTTATTTTTTTATTTTTTTATTTTTATAAAATCATATATTTTATGTATATATATATAAAGAAATTTCATTTCATATCAATAAAAATAGCATAAATATTTTTGTAATTATAACTTGGAAATCTTTTAAAGTTAACTTAAATGTTAGTTACACATTAATGCTTAAAAAAGATTGGCTCAATTCAAATGGAAATAGAAGCGACCAATTTTTGAGAGATTTTGACCAACAAAAATTCCATCAATATAAAAGGAAAATTCCTTTTCCAATATATATTGTGATAGGTTGATACAATATATATATATATATATATATATATATATATATATATGCAAAAATATGTGTTTATTACTTCATTTTAGCTTTATTGTTCAATTTCATTAATTAATAGCCAAAAAGGTAAAATATGAGCTAAATATTCATTAATGAACTTAAATTGAGTTGTTGCTACCATAATTCAAAACTAAAAATGCGTGGACTGCTAATTTTACAAGTTTGTTGATTATATGAAGGTCCCATGAAAATTAATTAAGTCTTTTGTATAATTATGAATAATTATTATTTATTTACTTAAATTATAGTAGTTAATAACTGTAGGAGATAACTCTTAGAAGTTTTATACTTTGAAGGTGACACTATAAAAAAAATATCTATAAGTAGTAGAGATTAATTACACAACAAGACATTCAGTCTACATCTGTCAATTATTTATCTCTATGTAACTCTCTACATTATTATCTTTTTAAGATCCAATAAGTTTTTTAATAAGTAGAACTTTTATTTTTTATATTATTTTTATATATTTCTATGTAATTACAATGATCATTTGATTAAATATGCCAGTCTAGTATTTTTGCTATGAACCTTTGTATTTATTTTAGTCTTTTTGCTATGAACCTTTGTATTTATTTATTTGATAAATGATTTATTTACATGCATATCTTTATTAGTTTTAATTATTGTTGTTAGTTGACTATCATATCCATTTAAGTAATAATATTTGTTATAAAAATTTTAGATTGAATATATTATAGACACATATTTGTTTCAATCTATGTGGATATAAAATACTGTAGCTGCATCATTAATTTGAGTAGTTAAAGAAAAGAAACACATCATCATCTTATTATTAGATTTACACTTAAAAATTACTTAGTAAATAACTAAATTAAATAATACTTTATCATATAATTTTTATTTTATTTTATTTCTCTAAAATATTGAATTTGAGTATTTAATTTTATTTTAATATTTTGTATGATTTTTAGTCTTTATAATACATATATCTTACAGTTGCCTGTGAGATCAATTTCGTAGTGAATTCACATTTCCTATAATTTAGTTCGTATACTTGCAAATACTAAATTTGATACATCTTATTAGAATAATAAATAACGTATCCTTTTGTTTTTTATAATTGTGTAAAGTGATTTACAATTAACATTATTTATTTATTTATTTAAAGCCTATCGATTTGAAAAGTATATATAGATAGTTTATACATATAACAAAATTAAATTTAAAATTTCTCTAAATTTTATAGGTGAAAGATACCAATTAAACTACTCTTTATATCACCTTTAAAATTTTCAACTACTAAGCACATTCATCTCAACCTTCTAATAGAAAAATAATAAAATAAAAGAGGGAAAAAATTACAATTAATTTTTATAACAAACAATTGAAGAAGAGGACCAATTCAGCATAAAGAAACAATGAATTGAATAAGTAGAAATGGAAATTAATTAAGCGTTATAGACAAATAGGCAGCAACGGTCTCTTGCTTTCTTCTAAAGCGCCACGTCCTCTAAATATTTAGATTCTACAGCTGCCTATAAAATTAACTGATCTGAATCCGATGGCTATACTTTTCCTAAAACAAAGATGAATAAATAATATAAAAGGAAAATTAAAAAAAAAAATAATATCTTTAGTTATTATCAGACTGACGATCTCATAGAAAGACGTCACAATCTCTCAGGGAAAAGATAATTATTTGCTAAAACAGATATAAACTCACTTTATGATTACATAATAAAAGTAGAATAGAAATATTGATGCTAGTTGGTTTTTCTATATCTTAATTTGACTGAATTTTATAATTTAATATGCTTTTTAATAAAAAAGAATTCCTATTAGATGTGAAATATAATATAAAATTATTAACGTATAAATTGATAGAGTTAATTAGGATATAAATATATATATATATATATATATATATATATATTAATTTTTAAAATTTAATTTTTAAAATTTAATTTTTTTTTACTTATATATTTTATTTCCCGACACATAAGATTTTTATTTTGATATATTTATTTTTGACATATGAGATTCAAACTTTTGTATTAATTTATTAATTTATAAGTTACATTTCTAATTAAACACTGATTCTAAAAAGTAATATGTTAATTATATTTTAATATTATATTTACCTAATAAACTAATTTTTTATAAAAATAACATTAAATTATATTTTTAATTTTTATATTTGATAACAAATTAAGTTTTTAATCGTAAAAAACAGTCAATTATATTGATATGTCTATTTATATAATATTTAAATTAATTAATAAAATATTTTTATATTATCATATTAATAGAATTTTGATATTTTACAAAAATTAAAGATATAAAATAATTAATTTACTATTATTTTTTAAATTAGTATTAAATATTAATTTTTTTATTATATTATATCTGTCAATTTAATTATATAATTAAAATAAAAATAACCACATGAATAGTTTAATATTTCATGTTATGTTTAGTGTAGTTTTGGGATAAAAAGCATTTAATAGCATAACATCTTTTTATAATATTTTTCTTTGCATCCGTACACGAAGAGAGTTAGATCCTCTTCGAGATTATGGTAGGCCCACTGTATTTCAATATCTTAAGAAATTATTTTTGGAAATAAATATATGAACGAGTGTTTTTCAAATTATATATTGATAAAAATATTGTATAAGAGATTAATATATTGAATTAAATAAATCAAACATATTTCTCTTTTTTAATGTTAAACATCAATTCTGAGCTTTTATAAACTAGTTGTTTACCTAAATTTGAATCATTTATTTTTTCACTGAAACAATTATATTTCAAACGATAATGGCATATATATTAATATCTTTTATAAGTAATCATACTTAAAGAGAGGTAATACTGTAAATATACTTGCAAATTAGTGAAATAATAGTTATATTTTATATCATTCTAAATCTTAATAGGATTAGAAGTTCTAGAAAGATTAATTATCGTCAAGGAACAATAATATATATTATATATATATAATAGAGAAGAACAAGATTAGACTCCAAATAGCACAAGAATACTCCAATACTCTATATAAGAACTAAGACCCAAATTCTTTTAATTTCTCTTTTACAAAAATATCTGGAGCTCGAGTTGACCAGGACGATCTTTAATGGTAATTAATTTTATTATCATTCTCAAAAATAATTAAATATCTTTCATATCCCATAGGCAGCTTTACTTTTTTTATAAAAGAAACTCTGCTTTACTAATAACAACTATTAGATGATGGAAATGCTGAAAAGAAAGTTAGACAGATGCATAATTAGGCCTCTAAATTTTCTTCTTTCTTTTTTCTTTTATATTTGGATCTTAATTTATTTTACTTTAATTGGATCTTCAATTTCTGTATTTTACTGTACTGGTGCTCTCAACTGACAGAAGTAATAAAAGACCTATAATTTGACAAAATGGTGTGGAAGAAGGAATAAGAATATTTGACAATTAGGTTATTCGCGAGGAAAACAGTTAAATAAAAAGATCTCAAAAGGAAAAAGAACAAGAACAAGAACAAGACAAATAATAATCTTTTTCGAGTAGGATTTGTCCGGGTAGCGTAGAGTCCAACGAAGTCCAGAATAAAAAAAGGACAGAAACCAAATTAAAAAACAGATCGGACGGTGTAAGTTTCATAGGCATGTAATGACGTCGACTGCCTTGCAACAGAGTCCCAGGTGCGGAC